>NW_005842254.1:1086248-1090171 GCF_000455745.1 Alligator sinensis
GCCCAGTAAGAAAGAACGTGGAAGTCTGAGCTCCAAACTGAAAAATAAGATGGAAAATGTGAAGGCTTATGTTGCAGAACTGAATGCTTCTAAAGGGGATGTCCATCCAATAGGCATGAAAGAATGTGGCCTGAAAAAGCCACTTCACTCAGTGAAATTTTCCATTGGCAAGGAATCCTCTGTTTTATCTGTAACAAGAGGAGCAATTCTGCCAAGTGCTTCAGATCTCAAGCACATAAATATCAAGTGCACTCAGTTGAACATGCACTGGAAGAAGGTTTTTTTTATAGATATGGTGGAAAATCAGAGAGAGGGACTGGCTTTGCCAGTGTAAGTGCAAAGAACATGGTTTTATTTAAATTGGACACAGGAGCTCAAGTTAATATTTTACCACAGCATGAATATGTAAAATGAAAATTGAGAGGAAAAGTGAGTCCAACAAACATTAAAATAACTGGCTTTTCAGGAATATGTGCGCCAGTGAAAAAGGACATCTGCATTGCTAGTATCCAGTATAAGAACAGAGTGTACAAACTCCCATGTATGGTGGTATCCTGGCAGGTGACACCAATTTTGGTCTGGCATCTTGTGAGAAACAGAATCTTGTTTTGTGTGTGCTTATAGAAGGACAATAGAAAGGTGTAAGATCTTGGGTATTATACCTGCACCTCCAGAAATGCAATACATCTTATTCATTGTATTGAATGCCCTGATGGAAACTACGTAGGAGAAACCAAACGACAACTGTGTACCGAAATGAACACACACTGAAAATCTATCAAAGATTAAAATACCCAGTTACCAGTGAGTGCACATTTTTCACAAGAACCCCTCTCTCTGATTTCTCACTTTTAATCCTCAAAGCAAATTTTACAAAACCTTTCATAGATGAGCCTACAAACTTTACTTCATAAATCTACTGGATACAAAAAATCATGGACCGAACATAGTCATTGGATTTATGGCACATTATAGCCTACCTGCCATCCAATAACCCCACGTAACCTCTCTGCATTTTACCAGTCACATTTTGTCACTGGTCAACATTCCCCTCTTCCCCCCACATCCTCATCTATCTGTTTCGCACCTATTAACTCCCATCCCCTTTGATTTTTCCCTGCCACACATTTGCATTTTCACAGACCTGCATATTGCCTTTAAGCTTCTATTCCACCCAGAAGAGTACACAAACATCAGCAGACTCTCCCTGTGTCTGAAGAAAGGTGTTTGTGCCTGAAATCTTGTACAGAAATTTTTTTCTGACTATTTAGTTGGTCTAATAAAAGATATCACATTTACCCAAAGAGCCTTGTTTGCCTATGTCCTTAGAGCAAAACAGCTATAACCAACACCCCTATAGAAAGACAAAACATCCATGTCTCCTGTTGATTTTCTTGGCCATCACAGCCCAAATCTGTACAATTTTCTTAGGAAGAAACCAGTTGTTCTAGAACACAAGAAGCAACCCTGTCCTATGGGAAGAAATATACCTAGTGACACAAATGCAAATAGTATCATGCAGAAAGAGCCTTAGCAGTCTATAGCTAAATGACCTTTGTGCTGTGTGTGGAAGCATAGCTATCAAAAGCTATGATACTATGATACTTTGTTGGTCTGAGGAAAAAATTGAAACCTCTTGAAAGACTCACAGGGCGCAGACAGAAGCGACACTTTTTGCATGATCTGGCCCCTAAAAGGGCTGTACAGACATGTCATAACACACGTGCCTGGCTGCAGAGCACTTTTAAAATGGCCAATCATGTGAAAAAGTAACCCTCATTAAATCAGGCAGTATATGAAGGTGCTCTAAATTACAGCACCATAGGAAACTTGTATACAGTTCTCTACAAGAGTTGTGTTATACCCTTGGTCTGCCACAGGGAGGAGGCAGAGAGTCTCCTCCCTGTACAGCCAGCCAGCAGGCAGGGGAGGGGGGGCACCTGGGTAGTGATTGGGGGTGGGGGTGCCCTGAGTGGGACCCTCCCCCCACAGCAGGAGAGGGCCCTTGGTGCCCCATGGCACCTGCAGGGAGGGGGCACAGTCCCTGCTCTGCCCTCACACTGCCTCCCTCCTCCCTGCACTAAGGAATGAATCATGAGTGGCTCTTTGTAGCCATCTGGCAGGCAGGAGAAGGGGAGTAGCTAGGCAGTGATCAGGCTGACTAGCTTCAGTAGCAGGCTACAGATCCCCCTGCCTCCTGACCTCAGGCAGTGCATGGCAGCACTTGGCCCCCACCATCAAACATTCAATGTCTGTTAGCTTTGATGCTGTAACTGTAAGCACTTTGTGTAAAGTGCAAAAAGGTACAACATGATTGAGGTGCCCTTCTGTAAGCATGGACAGAGACTTGTTAAAAGAGCTGCTGCAAAGAGGTAATAGGAAAGTGAGTGGCAAAGACACACTTCAGAATAATATACTGGTAACCTTTCATAGATTCATAGACCTTAGGGCTGGAAGGGACCTTGGAAGATCATCAAGTCCAGCCCCCTACAACAAGGGCAGGAAGTCAGCTTGGGTCACAGGATCCCAGCAAGATATACATCCAATTGCCTCTTAAAGGAGTCCAGAGTAGGTGCTTGCAGTCTGTTTCAGGCCTTGGGGACTCGGACAGTAAAGAATTTCTTCCTTATGTCCAGCCTGAAATGGTCTTGGAGAAGTTTATGACCATTAGACCTTGTCATCCCATGGGGTGCTCTGCTGAACAGATGTTCCCCCAGATCCTGATGTACACCTCTTATATACTTATAGGCTGCCACCAGGTCCCCTCTGACCCTGTGCTTCTCCAGACTGAAGAGTCCTATGGCTCTCAGCCTTTCATCATAAGGCCTGTTTTCCTGCCCTCTGATCATGCATGTGGCTCTCCTCTGGACTCTCTCAAGCTTCTCTACATCCTTTTTAAATTGTGGAGCCCAGAATTGGATACAGTAGTCCAGCTGCAGCCTCACCAAGGCCGAGTACAGTGGGAGGATGACATCCTGGGATTTTCTGGAGAAGCATCTCTGGATGCAAGCCAAAGTTTTGCTCGCTTTGCTGGCCGCAACATCACATTGATGGCTTACATTCATCTTGTGGTCAGTCATGACCCCCAAGTTCCTTTTGGCCGTGGTGCTAGTGAGCGTAGCACTGCCAAGTCTACATGCATGCTGCGGGTTTTTCTTCCCAAGGTGGAGTATCTTGCATTTTTCAGAGTTGAAGGCCATCAGGTTTACATGTGCCCAGTTTCCAAGCCTGTCAGGGTTGGCCTGAATCACCATCCTGTCTTCGGGTGTGGATGCTTTACTGCAAAGTTTGGTGTCATCAGTGAACTTGGCAAGTCCTCTTCTAACTCCAATCTCCACATCGTTAATGAAGATGTTGAAAAGGATAGGCCCAAGGATGGAGCCTTGGGGGACCCCATTGGTCACAGCGCACCACGACGATTGACTTCCGTCAGCTACCACTCTCTGGGTCTGGCCTCGAAGCCAGTTCCCCAGCCAGCGTACTGTGCCACAGTTGGCCAGTTTTTCCATAAGACAATCATGGGATACCAGATCGAAAGCTTTTTTAAAGTCGAGATAAATGACATAGATCACTTCTCCCTTCTCGCGGTGATATGTCACCCGGTCATAGAAGGAGAGGAGTTTGGTCAGGCAAGACCTACCCGCAACAAACCCATGCTGGCTATTCCTTAGGAAGTTGCCCTCAGCCAGTTGGTCAAGTATGGTCTGTAGCTGTGTGTTAGTTGATTTTGCATTAATTGATTTTTGTAGTTATTGCTAAGAGTAAAGATGTAGTGATAAAAGTTATAATTTAGAGACACACTTTAATTTAGAAGAGTTGGAAATTCAGTTTCATAGTTTCATAGTTTCTAGGGTCGGAAGGGACCTGGGCAGATCATCTAGTCCGACCCCCTGCCATGGCAGGAAAGAGTACTGGGGGTCAAA
>NW_005842254.1:1090313-1090514 GCF_000455745.1 Alligator sinensis
AACCTTCCCTCTGCCAGCTTGTGACCGTTATCCCTGGTCACTCCTGGCGGCGCCCGGGGGAACAGGGACTCCCTCAGTGCCTGTTGATCCCCCCTGACTAGTTTATAGCAGGCCACAAGATCCCCCCTCAGCCTTCTCTTCTGGAGGCTGAACAGGTTCAGGTCCCGTAACCTTTCCTCATAGGACCTTCCCTGCTGTCCC
>NW_005842254.1:1093123-1097454 GCF_000455745.1 Alligator sinensis
GCCAGTTGGTCTCCGCGACGCATGATTCGTGCTGTCTGCCCCGTCCACTCACTGGAAGGATGGAAGAGAAGACCACCTGTGCGCCCATCTCCCTCAGCACGCCTCCCAGAGCTTGGTAGTCCTCCATCAGACGATCGGGGCTCCTCCTGGCCGCATCACTAGTGCCCACATGGACTAGGACCATGGGGTAATAATCGGTGGGCTGGATTACGGTTTGGAGCATCTCTTTCACGTCCTGAATCCTCGCTCCGGGTAGACAGTATACTTCACGTGCCGAGGGGTCCTGGCGACAGATGGGGCCCTCCGTACCTCTCAGGATGGAGTCACCAATGACGATCACGCGACGCTTCCTCCTCCTGGTCGGCTTGTCTCCGTCAGCTGGCACGGGACTCGGTGAGCATGGAGTCCCTTCTTCCCCAGTTCTTTCCTCCCTTTCCTCCTCCTCGTGGGCTGCCAGGGCCACGTACCTGTTCTCCAGCCGTACTGGAGGAATTGGTGGCGCCTCTTTTGGGAGAGTTGGGAAATTGGGAGACAATCCCTCAGTTTGGTAGTACCTTAAGTTACCAGTTTATTTAGAGGGAGGGACAAAGAGTCTGCAGAGATTGCCTATTGCTCCACAGTTTAAGTTGTTTAGTTCTTCTGATTCATTATATGCCTTTATTGAACCGAATGATCACAACAGGACTCGTACCTCTGCAGCTGTAGCAGGGCACTGTAAAGGCTCTTTAACTGTACCCCATTTCTCAGAGGTACTGTATGATGAATTTGAGGTTATTGAGATACTGTTCATTTAGCCATTTTGGGCTTCAGACCCATAAAGATTAACATCTATGACACTGAGAAATGGCAAGAGCCTCCAGGGATATTTCTGATATAAGGAAGTGCAGTGAGCCTGTCTGTATAACTGATCACACCTTGACTTAGTAGCTTATTCAGAAATCAATGCCACACAACTGCACAGAATATCAGGGAAGTTTTCAGATGATAATATGAAATCTAAACAAACATTCAAAATTTATAAATGCATTATCATTGCTTCAGTTGAAACCCAGTTATGGAATAAAAGGAAAAGATTTGCAGTTAATTTTAAGTACATGACCAAAGATAACTAGAAACTGGTTCAATTTAATTGCTTCCAAGGAACCAAATAACTTATTTCCGTGGAACTTCAGCTACATTCTAAGGATAAGTCAATCGACTGAGATAAAACAGTTAACTTACACTTTTTACTCCACAAATTAAATGTTTTCAAATGCAGGAGTTATACAGAATGACAACTGTATTGATAACTTATGTATATTTTTTTTCTATTTTAATTCCATATGCCTTACACCTTTTATTTGTAACTAGAATTGCATGTTGAAGGATGAAAATCTTTACTTTCATTTAGATTCCAGCCTCGATCTTTCAAGAAGGCTGATATTTGTGAAGTGTCCATCCAAGTTTTTAATTCAACATTTGCACTTTTCAACTAAATCTCTAAACTTTCTTGAAGGCTATCAATTATAATTAGAGACATCAATCCCCCAAATCCAAGACAATTTCATATTTAAGATGACCCCCAATACTAAGATTCTGTACATGGATACAGTACAAATTTGTTATAATTTTCCATGTATAGAATCTAATTATTGGAGAGTCTTGGTAAATTGGTCCCCCCTTACTACTGCAGTTGGAAAAGCAACAGCAGGGAGGCATGTGGTAGCTGGGCAGGGGGACCCCTGTCCCCTGCCCCTTGCCCCCTCCCCGCACCATGCCTCCTTCCACCTGTCCTCCCCACTATTTGTCTCCCCTGCCACCTACCTCTTCAAGGTGCCTGCCCTTCCCTGCACTTTGCCTCTGGTCACTTGGGCCCCACACCTGCTGCCTGCCCCACCTGTGATTGCCATTTCCCCTCAGTTGTGAATCCAATTCTGGCCCTACTCCAGCCTGGGACAGAGTACATGGTGACTCTGACCACCACCCACCCAAGCAGCAATGGTTGCAGCGGTGGTGATGGCTTCTTCCCTGGTTCTGGTCCCAGCCCTGGACCCTTAGGATAGGGTCAGAGCAAGGGCCAAAGCTAGAGCTGCTGCCAACATGACAACTGCTACTACCTTACTGGGTAGTAGCCAGAGTCACCATATTCTATTTTCCCCAGGGTGGAGAAGGACCAGGACTGCTGGGAGCAGGTGGCAGCAATGGAGCAGCTGCAGCTCTGACTCCAAGCCTGGGTAACAGATACAACTACAGCAGCTGCCTGCCCCTCTGCATTGTACTCAAATCCAAAATGAATGGATTTGAATAAATATGGTAAATAAATATATGTATGTATATAGCATGTTTTTGATTAAAAAAGAATAATTTGGATCTATTTTGTACTGAAGAGGACAAATAATAACGAAAGAGAGATTATATGTTATCCTTCTGTTTGAGAATGTAAAAATGCTTCCCCAGCATTAGTTAATTAGCTTGAAATTACCCTTTGGTTCACAAATGTAGATTGAATGGTAAAATAATGGATGATTGCTAATGTCAGAATTCAGTTCTGATTTTGGAGAGCACTTAAGCACATGCTTAGCCTTTAATATGCACTGAAGTTCAACAGAACTGAGTACATGCTTAATTTTAACAATGAATATAAGCACCATCATTGAATAGATTTGCTCTTCTGAATAGAGGCCCACTTTGTGATGCCCATTTTGTATTGGCATTATGAAACAACCCCAGAAGAAGCTGGATTTTTCATACTGGGATAGTTGGCAACCTGCTTAATTTGAAGTGGATTGCTTAATTAAGAATGAACTGTTTGTCTGCCTGTTGCAGCTTTTGCTTTCAGGAGCACAGGATCCCACTCCTCTGATCAGCTGCACTAGACAACTAATTTGCTCAAGCTGAGTAGAGAAGTGGTGCCTTTAGTGATCAAAATTGGAATTTAGGGCATCTTTACACACATGAATGACTGGTGCCTCCTGCAACTGGTGGGGGGTGGGGGGCACCATGGTGGCGAGCAGTGAGCGAGGACCACCTGCAGCTGTTGCCAGTGGTGTCCCCCTATGCATCACCTATGTTTACACGTGATCCAAGGTGGAGGGGTAGGGGGTGCGCTTTAATTAGTGTGGCTCTGAGAGTTCCTCTAATTTAAGTGCCCACAGCATCATGCAAGGTGTTTGGTTGGAGCTGTGTTGGTCTAAGGACATAGGCAGGCAAGGTTCTTTGGGTAGATGTGATATCTTTTATTAGAACAACTGAGTAGTTGGAAATAAGTTCTTTACAAGCTTTCAGGCACAAGCACCCTTGTTCTGGCATAGGAAGTCTCTGCTGTTCTGAGATCTCCAAGGAATGAAAGAAGCTAAAAGTGTGACAGGAGGTCAGTGAGAATGTAAATAAGCGGAAATTAGGAAAACAATGGGGGAGAAGGGGGGAATGAGGGGGAAATAATGCCAAAGGAAAAACAAGGGTTAGACTGCTGTAGCATCATGGGTATTCAGCATCCTGTGCTTCAAAATGATGCTTCATTTCATGAGCTTTAGTTAAAGCAGCCCCGCTGCCATTTTGAAGCATGGGGACACTGCATACATGTGATGCAGAGACTACTGGCACTCCAGCAGACTCGATCAATTGCCTCTGCTCTGATGCATGCTAATTAACATGCGTTGGAACAGATGTCTGGCACATGTATAGTAGGGCTGTGCGAAACACCATCATTTCATTTTGATGTCCACTTCACTGTTTCAAAGAGACAGTGTTTCATTTCATTTCGAAGCACTGTCCCGTTTTGTTTAGTCAAAGTTGTTTTGATGTTTTGCTCATAGGCTATAATGGGGAATCATGAAAATGCCTAAGATGTTGTCATTTGTTGCCTGATTCAGATACAAATTGCAGGGATGGTAGCGCCTTCTGAGGGCATGAAGCCTGCCAAGTTTCAAGGAGATAGGTGCAGAGGTTTCTCAGAAAGTCTTGAAAGCAAAATTTGCCGGTAGCGACAGCCTCCTGTTATCCAGCGCACACATCCGCAGGCTCATATCCCCAGGAGGGCTGCGGGGCTGTGCCAGACTCCTCCCTGGGGTGTAGCCCCCGGATCTGCACCAGATGACAGGAGACTGCCACTGCGGCCTGGGATGGCACTGAGCGCATCCCGCATCCAGTGCGGCTCCATGGACCTCAGCTCAGCGGCAGGAGGCAGAGCTCCGGCTCTGCCTGCCTCCCGCTGCTGGGCTGCGCTCCAAGTGGCTCCACAGCCCCATGGAGCTCAGCCTGGTGGTGGGAGGTGGAGCGCAACACTGGGGCTGTGCTCTGCGTCCCGCCACCGGGCTGAGCTCTGTGGGGCTGGGGGAGCCGATCCGAGGGCA
>NW_005842254.1:1097465-1139395 GCF_000455745.1 Alligator sinensis
TGGTTGGCCCCGCCAGTCCCACAGAGCGCAGCCCAGCGGCGGGAGGTGGGGAGAGCCAGGGCTGCACTCCCCACTGAGCTGAGCTACATGGGGCTATGGAGCTGCTCAGAGCAGAGCCCTGGCTCTCCCCTGCCTCCTACCACCGGGCTGGTTCGAAACTCAAAATGTTTCAAAACTTTCAAAACATTTCGAGTGCCCTCATTTCATTTCAAAGTTGTTTAGATGCTTTTTGTTTCATTTTGATTTCACTGTTTCGAGGTCAAAACAGCTTCAAAATGAAACACTTAGTGAAATTTCGCACAGCTGTAGTGTTTAGGTGCCCTTAGACACTCCCTAATTTAGAAGAGTTGAGAACTGGGAGATGGTCCTTCTACTAGGAAGTAGATCAGTGGTTCTCACCTGTTTTAGCCTCAAGGGATCCGTCCATAACTTTTCTGAATTTCATGGGACCCCATTTGAGAATCACTGAGCAACAATCTAAATTCAACAAAAATATGGAGGGATGCCTTGAGGCTATAAAGGTTAAGAATCACTGACTTAGCTGGTGCCAGGTGAAAGCAGTGGGGCAATACCCGATTCTGCCATACCCTGTTCTTTCTACTCTCTGGCCTCCTCCCTGCCCCCTGGTCAATTCCTGAGGGGAAAAGGGCAGTCCCGCTGTGCAGGCTACTCCTGCGGGTCCTCATGCATTGGCAACCACCCCTGTGGCCCCTCTCACCAGGCCCAGGAGTGTGGGAGGATGCAAGAAGACCTGCTTGCAGCAAAGTGTGCTATTGGGAGGAGGGGGACAGCTGGCCCAATGGCTGCCAGGGGTGGGAGAGGGCAGCAGTGGTGGCAGTTCCCAGAGGAGCAGCCACAGATGGTACTGAGGAGCTGGTACAAGTGTGGGGCACAAGATGGGAGGTGGATAGCTTTTACCTCCTCACATAGGGGCTGGGTGGCATTGCTCCCACAGAGCTGTTTGTTGTAGCTATATCTACCTCCAGCCAATTTGCAAACCCTGATTTTTGCTGGGGGCTAAGGAATCAAACCCTATTGAAGAATCTGGGCTCTATTCTATTACCATCGTTATTATGCTCTAGAACAAAAGGTTTGCCCAGCTATGAGACAACTCTCTAATTTAGGAGCCTGTTCTCTACATATACACTGGTATAAATCTGGAGTACCACCAGAGAAATAAGTCGTTAGATCATATATAAAAATATAAATGGGATTATGCTGATCTCATCATATGTGCTTTTCTCTGATGCAAGTCTTCCATATTAAGTGATTGATTTGTTTTTATACCTAAGGACTGAAATAGTCAGTATGCTTTTGTAGTTCTTCCTCTTGCTCAGTTTTTATACTCTACAATAACAGAAAGTCAAAGTAAAAGACAATGACTGAATATCCTGTGTATTAGAGTGGCCACTGGGTACTCTAATTAAAAAGTCCTGCCAATTAGTAACATAATTTCAACCAAAGTTTGCACAGAGACCACTAAAAAGGCACTGTCCTAAAGCCTGAAGGCAGAGATCATGTTCAAAAACAATCCTTTTTGTCTGTGAATGAATATATTGTTTGGTTTTTGGAAACCTGACAAATTACTTGGTGCTGACTTTCACATTTCTGTTGAACTGTATGAAGTTATGGACCACAACTGTATCCCACACAGGGTTCTTTAAAACAATATCTGGAAATGAAAAAAGGCACACTTACTTAAATGTTCATTCAGAATAATGACACCCGGCCTCTGAGCCAAAATAGATTCAAACCCATTTTATTAAAGCTTGGATTTGATTGCTTCTACTGGTTCAATTAATCAGGGACATTTTAATTGGGATTAAGAGATTTCAGTGCTACTCAGCAGTCAGGTGGATATTGTTTGCTTTTTTGCACAGGTTATAGGCATGGTGGCTTGGTCAGCACCAGGGACTTAAGAGTGCTTACACTATATAAATGCTGACAGAGGGACTTAAACCTCATCTTTCCACATGGCATTATCTACACGTGGCTGTTGTGTACATAACTTCTGTTCTCCTTGTAGAAAATGAAGCTTCTTTTTTACTGTGTGGAAATCTTATAGGAAAAGATAAAAGTGTTCTTGTTCTTAAGTACTAAAACAAAGTTGGTGTGCAGCTAATTGTTGCATATGGAATATGTAGTATGTGATAATCAGATGAAAAATACACACCAGTAGGTCATGTATACACACATGGTAAAAAATACACACCAGTATGTCACCCATTCACTGTTAACCATATCATGTGCTCTTTGCAACAATTTTTTCCATCTATTTTATGTTTAAAATATTTTATGTCTAGAAAGAAAGTGAGACTTTTTTTCACTCTTGTTTCAAGTATCCCCCCCACCCCATCCCCTCTTTTTGTGCACACAAGGTTTTAAGTATCCACCCCACCCCATCCCCTCTTTTTGTGCACACAATTTTATGGGCGAAAATAATTATGAAAAACATTTTGTGTTGTGCCTCATCCAACTCCAATTAAAATATAAAGAAAAAATGTCTTCAACTTCTACGGATGCTGGTTTGGGCTCTAAGAACTTGAATCCATCATTGATTATTTGTACTAAGCACTGCAGGCACAAATATGTAAGCCGAGTTTGAAAAGCTGTCCTCAAATGATTCAAACTGTGCTCACTAGTATGTGACCATAAAAAGGCAGTTTGGTTAGAGGATAGTTGAGAGAGGCCTGACTTTCAGAGATGAAGAAAGTTTTTGTTTTGTTTTGTTTTAATTCAGTGAACACATGAGTGTTTCACTTGCAGGGAAATCAGGCTGTAGATGTTAGGTCCTAATATGGCACACACAAGAGGAAACAAAATGTCTTAAAAGAAAGCTGTTGATTTAAAAGAAGAGAAAAGAATCTGTCCTAAAATTATCAGGAGATCTATGGTAGTTGAAATGTATCCAATCTGTTTCTTCCTCTCATGAATTGTCAACTATGCATTCTTGTTAAATCTTGTAGCATACTTTGAAGGGGAATACTTCATATGCAAAAGACCTTTCCAGATTTACAACACTGCCAATTTGACTATAAAAACTAATTGTTAAACCAATATATGAGTGACAACATTAAATGTTTCCTCATTGTGTTTGGGTTGCATTGTTATAGATTCGGAATGATTCTAATAAATTTAGCATTTTTTCTGCTTATATTGTCTGCCTATACTTAAGTAAAATCCAAACAATTTTTTGGACTCGAGTAGTCTTTCACAAGTGTACCTTTTGGTCATTCAGTTCAAAATATAGTACTATTTTGGGGGGGGGGTGTCATACTGATGTTGTATGCTGTTTCATAAGAAGTGTAAAGAAAAGTAGTAGAGCAAAATATTGGGAATTGTATTTAACAGATTTAATTAGGGTACAATGGTTATTTAATATGTTAATCAAGTTTTAATCATGATAAAATGGAGTGATCTCCCCATTATTCTGCCGTTATGAAAGTGTAATTGAAATAGATTGAAAGGAAAATGCAGTACATTAATTTGTCTTAAATTCTTTATGCTCTGACAATGCTACGATGCCTAAACATATATTTTGTGTTGAACTAGTTGTGTTTTGTCAAGCAGAATGATTTTATTTTGTTTGTACTGTACGCTTAGATTTACTTCATCCTAAGTCATTTTACAGTTGCACTCTCATGGCAAAACTTTGCATATAATTCCCTTTCATTTTGAATGTAAGATTAATACATGAGCAGGGGATTACACCTTGCCAATTCTGTGCATGCTGGGTTAGATCCTGTTTCTAGTTGCATCCACAGTGTAACCTACCTATTCCATTAAAAAAAATTGAGAGGCTGGTTTAGAATCATGGGATTTTTTTTTTAAATGGTGTGTTTCATCTTTTGCCGTCTGGCTTCTGAGCCTTTAAGTGTTGCTGCAGTTGATGTTTTCAGGAGTTTCTCATTTCATCTATGAGATCTAGAGATTTACCGCTTTTTAATGAAAGGTGAGGTTTTCCTGGCATCAGGAGCTGAGGCCTTGCGAAAGCACCCATTCTTGTGATACTCCCTGATAAAGCCTAAAACTCTAGCAAAAATATGTAAATCTCAAACAACTCTGGATTTCAGGATTTTCTCTTATGAAGATGACAGATGAACAAGACCCATAATGCAGGGTAAGTGTACAGCAGTCTTATTCTGTATTGCCTCAATTTCATCACGTAAACAGAAACAAATTTCTCATTGATTTCAGATCCAGGTCACATGTCTATGTAATGTATCTGTGAAATCCATGTCAGATTCATCTTCAGAAAGATTTCTATGAGATCATGAAACACTTTTTCCCCTCTCAACAGTATTTCCACAAGGCTATGGGTTTGATTTTATGATTGACTGCTAAGAGCAGTAGTGTAGATAAAATTATATCTCTTAAAATTTTAGCACTGGATAATAATTTCACTGAGAGGTATGTAGTGCTCAACTGTCAAAAGTACAGTATAAGGAGTTTACAGTGTCATATCTCTTGGGTAGAAAAATGTCAGATTTAGTAAGGCAGTAAACACTACTTGCCCTTTTCTTATTTCTTGACTGATCTCTTCTAATGTGCAGTCTGGGTGTTTGTTTTTAATATTTAATATAATAAAATATGGAATATTTTTGCTTACACAATGATCAGCTTAAAAAATATTTTCTACGAATGTTTAAAAATTAACCTGTAGCTTCCTATCCTTTTAAGACAGTGATCATGAACAGCTTTCAAGTCTGTTTGGCAGGACTAAATTTCATCCAGTGTGGGATGAAATTTGTGGGAGTCTCTGAGCCAAACTACACACTGACAGAAACAAGGGTTAGGATTATAGCTAGCATGTTTCCAAAAAAGTGCATTGAGTAATCAATTTTGAAAACACATTTAAGTTCACGAAAATACTCAAGTTCTCTGCTCACTGGTTCTGTTGCGGTAAGAAATGCTACCCTTCTTTATCAGAAAAAACTTTACTTGTGGCAGGGCAGCAGCTGAGGTCAGTGAGAGGCTGAGCTGTGCCTCTAGGCCCTGACCTCTGTGCCTCCCTTCTCTCCTCTTGACAGTACTTACTGTACTGAGTAGCCAGAGCAGAGGTTCTGATCTGGATCATCCAGTTATTGGACTCCTGTTGCAATGATGTTACTTATATAAGTTACAACAAGTTTTGACCTTGGACAATATGTCAAATGTGTGCCTGTTATTTAATGAAAATTAAATTCAAGGGAGCACAGAATATTTTATAGCAAAGTCATCAATTCATTCGGTGCAAACCATCGATAGTTTTTAAAAACTCATATGTTTTATTTGAAATTAAAAGCTGAGAAGTGTCAGATGTCTAAATGAAAATCCTTAAGAGACAGCACAGATCATATGAAAATACTAGGATTTAACAGGTAAAATGAGGATGCATGGTCTGCTTTTGGGTACTTTAATATCAAGTGAACCTAGGCAAAACAAAAGAACTCTAATTGGTACAGCTAGTTATAAAAACAGGAGCCGATTGTTCAAAATTATTGTCAAATTCATTTCCATTCTATGGGGTTCAAAACTGACTCTTTTTTCAAGGTGTTCATTGATGATTTTTCCTTAAATGTTAGTAAAAAAGGTGTCATAGAAACCATTGTCAATTTTTTCCATGTACTGTACTAGATAAAAGTTTTGAGCAAGAAAGCTCAATTTCTGAAAAGTGTAGATTTGTATAACTATTTCAAAAAGAATTTAGGTAATATGTCAGTAACAATTTTTAGTTAAAAATGGAGACACTTTTCTAATGCTTACATACACACATTTTTCCAAATTAATTTTTACAAATAGTTGTTTTTTGATGAAAATTTTCAGCTAGTCCCAGAATATGAATGTTAGTTATATTAGTGTAACTGAAATTGAGTTGAAATATGAATTCAAAGATGTTCATATACCTTTTTATCAGGGGAGTTTCCTATTATGTGTTCCTTTTAATTCTCTTAATCTGTGTTTACATTCAGTTTGCACATCAACTGAATTTCAGTGATTTAACTCATACTATATTACCCTAAGGAGGGGGCAGAAAAGATCTTGGGTGTTTTTTATATACTTATGCCAGTAGTACAAAAATCATGGAATATTATCAGTGAATATTTTAAAAAGGTGTATGTGTTTATGGAGTGGGGATATGGAGATAATCCCTACAACTGAAAAGGAGCACATTTTAAACTAATGAAAGGAAGTTCTGGTTGCATTGCAACCAGTAGAACTTATTGCTGCAAGATACTTCGAGGCAAAGACCTTGGTCGTGTTATAGGAAAGGTTAGATAATGGTAATACGTAGAGCTAGATTGGATAAGATTTTTAAATGTTCTTGAAGAAATGTAAACTCTCATGATTCAGGATATAAATGAGCCTCCAGCTGGCAGAAGTTAAGATACAGTCCATATTTACCCATTACAGGCTTTTTTGCTGTTTTGTCAGAAGCAGTTGGTACTGGTCACTGTCAGAAACAGAATAATAGACTTGAGAAACCACTGGTTTGATCTAGCATATCAGCATAGGATCAGACCTGACACTTCTCTATTGCAATATCTCGCTTCCAACAGTGGTCAGTTTTGGATACTTCAGAGAAAGATGTAAGAAGCTTACAATAGGCAAGTGTGGGATAACTAGCTCCCACATAGGTGCCATCCAAATTTCAGTTTCCATGCTCCTACAGCCAAGAACATGAATTGCTCATAGTGAGACATTTAAAAAATTATGGATTTTAACTGCTTGCTAAAATCTGCTTTAAAAAAATCATTATAATCTCCCCTGCAAAGATTATAAACAGGACTGGCCAAATAATCTATTCAATATTTGACCTTTTCCTTCTTTGCAGTTTGTCCATGAATCAATGGTAATTTTTTTACCAATTCTTGTCCATACAAAGCTATTGATGAATGCTTATGTGGACCAATTTCAGCCTGTGAATCCTAGCAAGCCGTTCCTTGCGGGCACTCAATTTTAGTATTGAATAATTAATAATGTGACTGGTCCTTGCATTGCATGTTAGTGCCTAAACTTTTATAATCTTGGAGCCCTGTAGGAAAAATATGGTGAGGTGTTTTTTTTCACAGAATTTTAGTATTATTTGATGGGATTCACCCTAAAAGGCAGGTGGCATTTTAAATTCTGACTTTTTCTACCCATCCCAAATGAATTTTGTTTAATCACAAAACAAAAAATTGTTCCATGATTAATCTAATTCAGGCAATGGGCCCAACATTTGTTTCCTGTGAACATTTGTCTGAACAAAACTTCCCTCATACAAATGTTCGTGAAAAGCAAATAGAAAGGGCTGTGGACACATTCCAAGCAAAATTCTGTTTGGAGGTCATGGCTATTACCCCAGCTCTAATTCATACACTCTGTTTTGAGTCATTGCTCTTAAGATACTAAAGTCTGAGGTTGAACAAGGAAATGGATGACTTCAAATATACTGATTTTTATCATATGTTAATGACCACCTTCCTCCTGGGTATGACTGTAAACTGCATTCAACTGGAGAGCCGGGTGGCAACATGATGGGGATATTTGTGGTGGGGTAGCTCCTATAAAATACCACAAGGTTGCAACCTCCAGAGTAAGATGAGGATAGGGCACCTCAATACCCTAGGTCCCACTACCTTATGGGTATTCTTTGGTTGGAGAAAGGCTAAGAGACATCACCCTGGCAAAAATGTGCCCTTGCTGGGATGGTAGGTCTTTGGTAGCCTTTACTCCTCCGTACTCTTGCCTAGTAATATGCATCAAAAGACTTGGTGTAATGGTCACAGGACTCCATGCAAGTAGATTCATCAGGTGCCTGACTAGACCTCTCACACATACACCATGATCCAGAGGACTGATGGTTGCCTAATAAATGGCCTTCTTCTGCCTAACTATTTCAAGATCCAGGGTGAAGGTGCATATGCTCCTGAACATTCTGTTGCCATTCCAAAGATTTTTTTGGCAGAGCATTGCATATCAAACTGACATGAATACATTTTGGGGTGCCCAGGAGAGTTGAACGTAGCTCTTGTGGGTTGGCAGTGGTCCATATGATCTAACTGCACAGAAATATGAACTTGGGAAAATGATGCAAGAGGCTTTTGAGAAACCCTGTGTATAAATGAAATGGATGATCACTGTGCTACAAACGATCAATAGTTGTCTTTAAAAAATAAACATCATCTGACACTAACTGAAAAAGATCCTTTTCACAGCCATTTACTTATTAAAACCAATGCAAACTGCCATGGCTTATTAGAGTTAGATTTAAGTGTTAGTGTGACCCTACCACTGTCAGGTACAGTCGCCAAGGCCTTGTTATGGTCTTCCTGATTAACACAATGCAGCAATAACTCTTGGCCAGCTGTACAGATATAATTTCCTTTCTTCTGGATACTGTTATGAGACTTTCCTCATTTCAAAGCAACAACAGTAACTTTGTTTTTCCTTTTTTTACATGGGGTCAAACATTGTGGTTCAGTCCTGTATGCATTTCATACGACATTACCAGAAGCATATTGAACTTGGCTTCGAACGACCTTAGAGCCATCAGTCCTCATTAATGCAAAAGCAGTGTTCTAGAAGGAAAGCAAAAATTATTTGAACAATGTGTGACAGCACAAGCGTACTGTCTGTCAAACCAGCCTATATTTACTGTTCTTTGCTGCCTCAAACTGAAGAAGGAAGATTAGCCAGTAGATGGCAGTGTTAGAGTGTAGATTAAAACCATGGAACTGCTTTGCATGAAACAAGCCAAATAAAAATGGCTTTTTGACTTGGAAGCATTTATTAAGTGAGCCCTTAGCCATAGAATTGTCATTCAGCCAGGTTCCAGCTCTTGAAAGATCCCGCAAACCACAGGTGCTCCTCTGCAAGTGCATGCTCTGAAACAAGAATGAAACTCTTCTCAGAGCAAAGATGAACATGTGTGCTATTCATTTATTCAGAGCCACGCAATCTGCCAATCATCCTTTACATCACTTGCTGCCTTGGGAAAAGCTGCTCAGCAACAATCTTTGTTACTCAAGAGAACCAGGCTTGTGCTTCTGTGCCACTTTGAGAGAGCATGAAACATTTTTTTCTCTATTAAAGTTAGCATGTGTAAATCCAATTTGGAGATCTGAAACCTTTTACCCTTCCTGATTCAGACCAATCCCAGCTTTACCCCTCCCCTTACCGTACAGCTCCCCCCTTTCCCTCACCTTCAAAGGGAGAGAGGGAGGGAAGGGGAGGGAAACTAGAAGACTGAAATGCCATATCCAGCTACTAGAAGATGGTTGCTTGTCTCAGCTGAATGGGTTTGGTTGGGGAGACACTGCATAAAGTCTTTCACACAATCAGAATATAAGAAACAAATATCCAAGCTCAGTTTGCTTTTGCAATGTAACAGAGGGTTAACTTTGGCAAAAATCCACATTATAAATGGTGGCTGTAGAGAGTGATTCAACCCATTCTCCTTCTCCCTCTAGAAGGGACAATGTTATGGTGCCATAGAAGTCAAGGAGCACTTTGCTTTCATTTTCAATATGAAGAGGACTGGATCCTGAATAGTCACTTCCATGTAACAAAACTTTGTACACATGGATTATAGTAATAGATTCATAGTTACTTTTATTATATGCAATGATGTTATTTATTCTTCAGTCTGTTTCCAGCAAAGACATATGCTATCCATCTTGATTTGCTAACCTGAAAGTCACACTTACTTACCCAGTTTTATTTAGGAGTAAAATATAGATATTATTAGAGTCAAATATTTACTCAGATTGGTGTTATCTTGAGTACTGGTAAAATTATTCATATTTGGTCCTCCTGGTATTTGTCATGTAGACCAAATCCTAAACTCATCAAGTTGTCTCCATCTCAAGATCTATGGGCACATCTCTCTGGCTGTCATTGCCATATGGACACGTCTCTCTGGCTGGTACTTTGTTTCCCTGGGGTAATGGTTAGGGCATATATTTCTTCCAGTTTTGAGCCAGCCTGTATATAATGGTGGTGGATGCAGATGCACATTAGGGGTGTGCAAAGCTTCAGTCACTGGCGGCCAGATCATCATATCCAAATCAAATCGGGAGACCCTTTAAAAGCTTTGAATTGATTCAAAGCATCCAAATCAATTCAGAGATTCAGAAGACAGACATGCAAGAAACAGAAACTGAGAAGATGGATGGGGAGGAGGGACTGGAAAGACTGCTCTGGTATTGACATCGGTACCTGGCCAGTGACTGTGATCTTTCCTTGAGTTCCCTTCCAATCACAGTGCTCTGGGGGAGGGATGTAGAAACAGCATATAAGACTCTGTGTGAAGCCTTTCTCTGCCTTTTGTGAGCTGCCTGTCTTGAAGCAACAGCGTGTGAAAGGTACTGTCTGCAGTGGCTGGTTTCCTAGTCAGTCTCTTGCTAGTCTCTTTTCTTGGAAAGGATTGGATACACCTTACTAATTACCCTGGCCTAGAATCCCTCTACTTATCCCTATCCAATCCATTCCTTTCAACTTATTTTCCCCAAAATCCTCTTATTTGTTCTTGTTATTTTTCCCATACACTTTTTAAAAAGAAAGCTTTGTTTTCCCTGGCAGTGTCTTATCACTATGCAGGAAAGCACATACATTACTTACACACACACACACACACACACACACAGAAGAAGATATATTACAGATAGAAGACATATTACACACACACACACATTTTCCAGCACAGCAAACATTATGAAGTGTGCTGGTAAGGCAGGTGCCAGGTCTTCTGGCAGGGGAAGGAGAGGGGCTAGAGGTGGTAGGGGGAGAGCTGCAAGTACCCCTCCCCCCCAAACATAGACACACCCTCTTTCCTGGCACCAGTGAGTCTTCTGCTGCCAGTGGGACCAAGGAGGTGGGAGCAGTACCTGTCCCTGCACCTGCACCACCTCCAGTAACTCCAGAAAGAGTCACCAGCACCACCATGACAGTCTCCTCCACCCCAAGTTCAGCTCCCAGTGTGAGTCTCCAAGTGTCAGAGGGGGAGCTGGATCTGGAAGCAGGGAACCTGAGTGCCATAGCCAGGGAAATTCTGGGGAAGGAGGGGGAATCTGAGTTAGTGCTCCACACCACTCAAAGTTCCCCTATGGGCAGGTCTCCTTCTCCGGAAGGCACCTTGGAGAAGGTTGTGGGGGCAGGTGGCTCAGCTTTCTCTATTGTTGTGCCTCTGCCTGCTGAGGAAGGGGATAAAGCAGGATCCCCACCCTCCCCCAGAAGTGGAGGGTAGTGTAATGTGGGATCATTTTAAGTTGGCAAATGATCCCAGGTATGCTCTCTGTTAGCACTGCTGAAGGCAGATCAGCCAGGGCAAGGAGGTGAAACACTTTACCACCATGGTGATGCTGGTGCATCACAGGAGGCAGCAACCCCTTGCTCTTGTTCCTCCTCAGCCTGGCACCAGTGGGAGTGTGCCCCAAAAGAATTTCCCTTCTTGCTCCAAAGCCCCCATCCCCACGAAGCAGAAGCAGGACACCCTGGACCAGTAGGGGAAAGCTGCAGACAAAGGGGGGTGGGACACATTGCAAGGGCAAGCGAGGTCACCCAGAGCATTGGGGAGATGCCTGCTTTGGATGGCCAGCCCTTCTTCTTAATTGAGCAGTCAGGCTTCAGCTGGCTCATGGCACTCATGGCCCCATCGTACCAAGTGCCCACATGCACCACCTTTAGCAGGATGGTGGTGCACTCCCTGTATGAGGCATGCAGGGAGTACTTGAGGGAGGAGCTATGCAAGGCAGGTCTGCAGTTAGCCTTGCACTTCCCCTCAAACATCTGGAGGAAGCCGGGGTGGAGATTATGCCTACCTCTCCCTCACAGGGCATTGGTGTGATCAGCCAGGCTGTCAGTTGGATCGTCTTCAAGCAGAGGTGATGGATGGGTCCCGCACGGCAAGGGAGATCATGGTGGTCATAGACTGCATAGTGCAGGGGTGGCCTGTTGGGCAGGGCGAGCTCACCCGTCTGTTCATGGTCACTGACAGCAGGGCCAATATGGTCAAGGCAGTCCATGATGCCAACTTTGTTGGCATCCGCTGTGTAGCAAACAAGTTCCAGCTCATAGTCAGGGACACCTTGGAGGGGGACAGGGCTGCCTGTGACAGTGCTGTCACTACCACTACTGGCCAGCTCATTTCAAGATGTAGGAAGGTGGTGGGCTACTTCTACCAGAGCATCAAGGGGGGCGAGATGCTGTGGGAGAAACCAGCAGAGCTAAATATCCTGCAGCACAAAATCATGCAGGATGTGGAGACTCAATGGAACTCCACATACCTGATGCTGGAAAGGCTGGTGGAACAACAGAAGGCCATCCATGAGATGGCTTTGGTCAGGGAGACTGGGATCAGCAGCCCCCTTAACAAAACTGAATGCGATACCATCTCCCAGATCTTGGTGATCCTCAAGCCCTTCCTCAAGGCCACCGACAGCCTCAGTGCTGGTGATGACCTTCTTAGCCAAGTGATCCCCATAGTAAAGGAGCTTGAGAACCAAATGAAGAAGTTCCAGGGGATCAATGTTTCTCGCTGGGGCAAGCCGCTTTCACCAGAGGTGCAAGCACTAGTGAAGTGGCTGAAGGAGAGCATCAAAAAACAGCTGGATCTGTTGTGGTCCACATGCTGGTGGGCATGTGTGACCTGAGGGTGAAGGGCAGCATCTGCAGCAGCAAAACCCTTGATCATTGGATGGAGGTGCTGGTGAACAGAGTCAGGGAGGCAGAAGGCCAGAGGCAGGGGGATATGGAACAGGGGAATCCACTGTCCCGTGCCAGCACTCCATCCACTAGCCAGTCTCTTTCACCACAGGCACTGCCAATGTGGGCCAAGGGCATGGCTTCAATGGTGGGATCTAGAGGCACCAGACCCCATCATCCAGCAGGTAGCTCAGAGGCCTCAGTGGCTACCTATCTCACCAAGGATGTGGAGCCACTGCAATGCAACCCCTTGGCCTATTGGAGAACCCGCAGCCAAATGTGGCAGGATCTGGCCATGGTTGCCTGGGAACACCTGTCCTGTCCACCAACCAGTGTTCCAAGTGAGAGGGTATTCAGCATTGCTGGGGATGTTGTGACACTCCACTGCACCTCCTTGGATCCTGGTTTGGTGGAGCAGCTGGTGTTCCTGAAGGCAAACCTCCTGCTGCTGGGGTTCCCTAAGCTCCATGAGAAGATGGAGTGAGTCCCGCTGTCCTCACGCTGCATCGATTTGCTTTTTTAAATTTTCTTTGACAACCATGTAATGCCCTGCTCTCAGAGCTGGAGGCAGCAGTTTTTCACCTGCCAGCAGGGGAAGAACATGTTGCTGCTGAGCTTCCATGCCAAGATGAACTTGGAGGTATGGACTGGGGCAATGGGGAAGGAGGAGAGAAGATGGAGTGAGTCCCGCTGTCCTCACGCTGCATCGATTTGCTTTTTTAAATTTTCTTTGACAACCATGTAATGCCCTGCTCTCAGAGCTGGAGGCAGCAGTTTTTCACCTGCCAGCAGGGGAAGAACATGTTGCTGCTGAGCTTCCATGCCAAGATGAACTTGGAGGTATGGACTGGGGCAATGGGGAAGGAGGAGGCCTCAGGTCCTGGGCATGACCTAAAACGGCACCCTG
Source organism: Alligator sinensis (assembly GCF_000455745.1). Taxonomy (NCBI): domain Eukaryota; kingdom Metazoa; phylum Chordata; order Crocodylia; family Alligatoridae; genus Alligator; species Alligator sinensis. Next base: position 1,111,039 of record NW_005842254.1, read on the forward strand.
CCAGGATAGGGAAGCCTGGTGGGACTGCTGGTGGCGCGGCAGTCCCAGGAAATGCAAAGAGTGTGAACCTCCTTGACGAAAGGCAGAGAAGGGGTGCCTGAAAACCTCCAGCCACTGCACGCATGCACAGTCCTGGCTAGGGAACCCCAGACCTGTAAGATCTTTGAGAGGCCTGGGGCTTACTGGTTGCAGTGTCCTTTGCCTTGCAGCTGTTTTCCAGCCCCCTGTCCAGATTCGCCAATCAGGACAGGGGGCTGGGAAACAGCTACTGGGGAGGGGACAGCTTCCCCTGTGCCCTGCTCCCTGGGCTGACTGGGAGCAAAATCAGCTGTCTACATGAGTGGTAGCTAATGTGCAGTTATTTTACTACTTATATTAACAAGTACTAGAAAACCACGCATTAGCATAATTTACTGCATGATAGCTTCTGTGCCTGTTTCAATGGCGATGCCTTACTGTGCAGTAAATTAATTTCCTGCATAGTAAAGCATCTCATGTAGACACACCCAGTGCACTGCTTCCCTGAAATTGATGAGTTCACTCTCCACAAGTACTCTGTGCCCATGAGAAGAGCTCTGGACTTGAAACCTAGTATTGGACTTGTTCTTAATGTGTTCTACACATACACTTCTTAGAGTTGCCTATTTTTATCTGGTGCATATTACTTCTCTCCCTGGTAGGAATAAACTGCACAGGAGGCTTTTTCCGGACCCACCAGCAGCCAGGATATGGGCTAACAGTCATGCTGTTTGTGTAAAGCTAGTGGTACATCTGTTTTAGGTAAAGTTGTTGCAGAGATGGAATTTGACCTAGAGTGAAAGCCTTTATGAGCTTTGTTTGGGTTGTGCATCTAAATGGTCTTGTTTTTGACAATTTTTGTAAAATGGAAAAAAGAAAAGTCACCCGAAGAAAACAGTGAACTGATCTGGTTTACTCTGTGCTGGGTGGAATCTGAAAATAAAAGAATAAAAAAAGAAGCTGTTTGATTTTGGCTGGAAAGGAGTCATCATCTGTTAGGATATGGAAAGTCTCTCTCTCTCTCTCTCTCTCTCTCTCTCATTTATTCTAGTGATGGGCTAGACTCCAAGAACCCAGGGAGTATTCAGTTTAGATAAATGATTAAAATTCTGGATGTTTATCTCAGGCTTTTCCATGCCCCTTTGGGATGGAAATCAGTTTGGAAAAGCTGAGGGAGTAGGCTCTTTGTACCACATGCATAACTTTTTCTTGAAATAGTTTGGCATTTTTGTGTTTTGTCTTGGTCTCACATCAGGATGAATGGTGCAAGGACAAGAAAAGACAAAGCAAATGTAGGAAAGGGACTACCGGTTCAAGGTTAGGAATCCTATTGAAAACATTCTTCTTACCTGGTTTTCTTAAACCACAGTGCCAGGCCAGCCAAGAGATTTGTGAAAAAGTTCCTTGCCCCTGTTCCCTCTTCCCTCTTTTCCCTCCTCTTGGAATTTAGTGGGAAACCATGCTGTTACAGGCAAGTGGCTTCATGGATTCAGTTGTGGGACTGGAGCTTTAATTATTAAGCCAAATTAAGATAATTGCAACTTTTACATTTCAGCAGTTGTGCAACATGTTTACATTTCCCATCTCACTTGGCTTAATCTATGCTGACAGTGTCTCCTGACAAGGAAAACAAAACAAAAAAAAAGATGTTAAAAACCTTAGAGAAAGATTGTGGTTCAGTTTCATATTTGGCAGAATCTGGAGCTGATTCTAATTTTATTCTGGACAGGCTTGCTGAGCCTTCTTTTCGACATAATAAAATGTATATATATAGTTTATATAAATATAGGCCATATTTAACATACATGCATACATGTATATACAAACCTATACACACACACTTTTTATTATGTCCAAAAGAAGGACAATGTGTGTGTGTGTGCGTGTGTATATTTATATTATATTATATTATATTATATTATATTATGTGTATATAATATATATATATATATATAATGTATATGTGTATATGTATGTATACAAGGTTCCTTGGGTGAATTTTATATATTTTATTAGACCAACCCAAATGGTTGGAGAATAGTTATTAAGCAAGCTTTCGGGTTCAAAAACCCTTCGTCAGGCTAAGGAAGCTTCAGCAGTTGGTGTGTATGTATACACACACATGTATGTATGTTAAATATGGCCTGTATTTATATAGATAATAAAACCTATATATGTGTGTGTATATACAGGTTTTATTATATGTATAACTATATGTAACCATATATATGAATACTTCTGGTTTCACTTAGGAAAGCATTCACTTAGGAACAGATCCTACACACTGATGAACATCTGAGAGCTAGAATCTTATATCCCACTGGATGGAAGCTTGGTGCTCCTGCTATTTTAAGGGAAGGCAGGCTGCAGGTGAGACGAAGGACAATCAGGGGAGCTAGGGCTGGGACTGGGCAAAAGGGACTGGGCTTGCAGGATATAAGCCCAGGGCTTGAGCTGGGCAGGTGGTCTAGCCTGGGGGCCATGGAGGGAAGAGCTCCTTAGCATCAGGGCTGCAACAAAGTGCCTGACTAATGCCTGAGCTGGGGTAAGCAAGACTGGTGGTTTAGGGATTGAGACTGTAAAGGAGGTGGAGGTCTCAACTGGCCCAGGAATGGGGCCAGGGCCTTAGGGATAGGAGCCAAAGCTGAGGAGCAGGGCCATAGCTGTAGAGTGAAGCAACCAGGCAGGGTCAGGGACCCAAAGCCTATGAGGGGCAAGAACCAGGGTCAGGGACCCAAGCCTGTGAGAGGCGAGAAAAATTGGGGCCAGGGGACCTGTAGCCTGGGAGAGGCAAAATCTTTTGGAGGTAATGAGATCTGAGCCCAGGAAGGCAGAGAATGCAGGTCTAAGCCCATGAGGGGTCAGAACAGTCAGAGGCACCGAGGATGCAGGCCCAAACAGTGGCAGAGACCGTTACGAGTTTTGAGGCCCCCATTGTCTGAAGTTGACACTGGGACCAAAGGTCCATAGATGAGAGACTGACCATATTGGACAATGGAGGTTAGCACCCAGTTAGATTGGTAACACCCATGTTACCAGTTAAAGGGGAGATTGCTCAATGAAAGTAAAGGTGACAAGTGCTGAGGGGGGTGGGAGGTCCCAGAGGCCCCACGGCCATCCCTGGGATGGGACTCTGTTAGAAGCCCACTCAAGAAATATGCAGCACTTTACACATTCAGGGACTCACATCTGTAACTGCTATTATAAGTATACTGAGTATTGCAAACAAGTGACCTAGTCCTGTAAATTACCCTGTGTGGGAAAACCCCTGCAACTGAACAACTCCCCACTGAAACCAATGGATCTCCATGCAGAGATTTTTCCCATGCACATCATCTTGCAGAACTGGGGTATAAGTACATAATTTTAATTTACAGCACTGGATACCAATCTAACAACCAGAGGCCTCCATACAATTGGCCTGTTTCAAATCAGTTTGGAACATCAGTAAAAATCTCTTTGGCGCAGGTTCAACACCCATTTCCAAGCCAAAGCATAGTTTCCTTTAATGTCTGCTGTTTTGTTTATGAAGAAAGATTCAAGGAAGTTTTTCTTTAATTCAACGCAAACAGTTTGCTTACATGCTGATTGTCCAAGCCTCAGCTGCTCTGGTAGAGCATGCATCCACATGTCAGGTGCTGCTACAGCACAAAATTATTTGTGGGTCAAAAAAAAAAGAAAAGAGAGAGAGAGAAATGTTAAAATGTTGTTTGGTGAGCCATGACTTCTGACCGTTTCCTGCCATGTTAAGTACATATACTCCAGGGTAGTGTTATTGTCACAAAAATCTTCACCATAAGTGAAGTAAAACTGGGTTCCTAAAATATAAGTGGTGAACTGTCTCCTTTTTTGCAGTTAGACAAGTACCAGTAATTATGTAATACAAAAAAGTACATTTTGGGTATGTGCAGATGTTATATTAAAATCACCGTAACTAGGGTTAGGTCAATCTAAATGTCAATTTATGTAGTCATTTGTGGGGTTTAAATCAGGCCAAAACTTGTGGACCTGATGATCTAAGTTAGTTCACCTGAGTAGGTAAACTAACTTACATTGGGAATGTGTTAACCCAGTCCAGTGAATGTCTGCACACACTTGGGCTAGGGACAGACATTACACATAACTGGTTTAAGTGATTAGAAACTGGTTTAAACCTGTAACAGAACAGATGTTCAGTGCTCATAAACCAGTTTGAAAATGGCTGAAAACAGTTTGAGATAAACCTGGTTGAATGTAGTATCAGACTGATTTGGGTCAAACCAGTTTATGCAATGTCTGTCCCAAACCCCTTGATGGTTTAAGTTAAATCAGAGGCCCCCAGCATCCCGGCATGCTCTCTGGGCTGGGCGGGGCTCCTCCCCTCTGCTCTTTGTCTGAGATTTGCAGTTCTGGCAGAGATTTGCAGGTTCTGCTGGTTTACTCGTGCCCTACCCCACCTCACTGTTCAAGCAGGAAATGCCTGTTCCCTCCCTCCCATCTCCCACAGCACAGACCCCAGCCCCAGGGACCCTAGGTATGTGGTGTACTAGCTAATTCTGGGAGGTGTTTGCTTGTGTGTCTCTCTCCAATTTCACTTGGATAGGCAGGCAGACAAAACAGGGCTTTTGGAGCTAATCAACAGATCAGCCAGGAAGCTGTTTAATAAGTTTGAACTAATGGAGGGAGGCCATTGTTTTGCTAATTGGGTGATAAAGACTCTTATCAGCTTTTGGCTGGCTTGCTTGCCTTTCAGTTTGCTGCAGACAGTATGACAAAGCATGGAGGATAGATTGAAAAGCTCCATATCATCAACAGATGCATGCACTGCACACCCTGCCTTACCTCACAGTGCTAGCCCAGGGCTGGGGGCTGGCAACACTCCTGCCCCTAAAGCAGCCATTGGAGAAAAGCCTGGGCCTGTGCAGGCAGACATCCCTAATGAGAGAGTCCTGCCAGAGCCTTGCCATGCCCCCCTCAGCTCAACTCCTTGTAGAAGGGAAGGGAGGGCTACTTTAGCACCACCCCCCCGGCTTGTAGCTGGGGGGGAACACAAATGCCTGAATTTCTTCAGTCCAGAGAGAATGTCTGCCTGGTTTCAAACCAGTTCAGCCAAGCCAGGTTAGACTAACCTGCAAAGATTGAATCAATTTAGGCTCAGGCTTTTTGAATGTCTGTCCCTAGCCTTGGAGAACAGGACCAGGCTGGGAAAGCTTAGCCATTCACTCCACCCCAGGGCTGTGCTCTTCCTACTCCCCTGACCTTGACTGGGTTAAGCTCCCCAAACCCTTTACTCCTAGATGGACCACCTCTCCTGCAGACCCACCAGCCCTCTGCAGACCAACTAGCCACTCCACCAGATCCTGCTTGCCCCGCCTTGAGTTACTTAAACTGGGTTTCTGTCATGGTTCCTGGCATTGGCAAACATCTGCACATACCGCTCCTGATCAAGAATCACATGGCTTAAAGTAAGCCCTGTGATTGTATACTGGGAGCAGTGAATGTCTGCGTATACCCCTTGAAGGTAGGTGGGAAAGGAATGGGTCATGTGTTAACAATGCTGACTGGTGCAAATTTATGTCAGCTCACTAGTCACTATAAGCTACCATCATCCAATGTCTGTTCAATGGTGTATATGGAATTGATTTCTAGATATAATGAAAAAGTGTTTGTTAAGCACTGGATACCATAAAAGAGAAAGTGGAGGCAGTCCTTCCAGAGTTCACAATGTATGAAAGATGGTCACAACATCACTATTAGGCACTGGACAGCCCACAAGAGAACAAATACTAAATGTTTAGTCATTGATAAGCTTGACTACAGTTGTTTAGGCAGCCATTAACATTTCAAAATTGCATTGGTGCCAAAAGGTAAAACTCTTAGTACAAGGTATTGTCCAGTTTTTTTTGCTTTTTGTTGTTGTTGTTGAGGAATGCAATCTTTAGACTGGGAACATTTCACAGCAAGAAATTTTCCATTTTATTAAATATCACTTTCCATTGTTACATGCATGCCATGTCATGTGGATGCTGTCCTACATCAAGTCTTGATATTTGTGGTTGCTGATAGACAGGAGTATGAGAGGCCAAATTATGCTGTGTTCATTTTGTGTAATATTATCATGAAATTAGGTTATTCTTAGTTCAGAAGGGCAGGATTACCCAGTAATAGTTGAATGAAATGAAATGATTTTTTTTAGTCAACTTTACCTAACACTTCAGTAAATTAAATGCAAAACTCTCCAAGTAAAGGAACAATGATGAATTCCATATTTGATAACAGCAAAGCTTATGAAAAGAAGCTACAACTACTGAGAAAAGACTTGGACACTGGAAAGTTTAAATACTTCACTGAATTTTGAGAAACTGCCAAATTCAGATGCATCTTGTCCAATGTTGGTAATGTTGAAAAACTGCCAATCACTGATAGAAGAAGTTGCCATTAATCTTTTTTGGGACAGTTTGTTGAGTTCTTGGAGCTAGGAAAATGTTGCACCTTATTAGACCTCTACAGAAACTTTGTATCACAGATGTGTAGTTATTTCATATAGTACTTGTGCTTATCCAAAACTGTCCTTGTGCTTATCAAAACTGACTATCTGGAACATTGAATTTGTTGTCTTTTTCTTGTGAGAAAACATTGAGCATATCAGGTTTGAACTAAAATAATTTGTTCCTAAAAAATGGAATTTTGGAACTTTGAATGTGTTGCCCTTCTTTTCCTAAAACGATCTAGTTGCTAGGAGGATTAAGAGAACTGTATTGATAACTTCTTAAGTATCATTGAGTCAGTGAATGGTTTTTAGTGGTGAATTGCTGACACCAGGAACTGAGTCAGAAATTTGTATGACAGCATTTGTGGCGATGAAACCGAGCAGCATCTTGCAAACATGGGATTAGAATTTTGTTTTAAAAAGTTCTGTAGGAGAAGTTCCATTAATGACCCGAGGACTGTCTGTGCCTCTGACATGCAATGTGTGTAAGTTCTATGTTTGCAATTCTTTCCTGTGCTGTATGGAGTCTGACATCACTCTGTGGGATGATGAGGGCTTGGAGAGGGATGAAACACCAGACAAAAGTTTAGAGAAAATTAAACTATGACAAACCCCTGCTTTTAATTATCCCAACAACAAATTGAACAGCCGTAGTATAGGAAACACCATCTTGTAACAAATGTTTCTCCCAGTCACGTGCAGATTCATTATCATAAATATATTACAGAACAACCTCATGTAAAGGGGTGAAATAATCGTTTAATTTTTCTGACTGCATTATACTTTGGGAACTGGAAGCAAGCTAACAGCTTTTGAAGTTTTAGTGGAATTTATTTGTAGGGGGGAAGAATAACTGAGGTTAGGATCAAATGAGTTGGATTGTGATATATAATAGACATTAAATGGAAGAAAATCAAAAGAGAAGCAGGTGACAATTATAAATGAATTTGGATAATAGAATTCTACTCTTCTAGCAACATCATTGGTTATGCTTTTATGAACTTCTGTGTTAGCTTGCTCAGGAATACTGCATGATAGCTGGAGTGAGTGAGTGAGTTCCCAAGATTATGGAGAAATTAAAGGTAAATTGCCTTCTTCAATGATGTGTTGATTTGTTTTATCCTGAGTTCAGAATCATAGTTGGAGGCTTGGTTTTCAGAATGCAGTTCCAGGACTTCTAGGAGTTTCTATGATGGGAATGAAATGAACAGCAGCTAGAGAAAACATGGTATTCTGTGTCTTAATAAAATTAATAGAGAAGGACTCCATTTATTCTCAGATGTCCCTCTGTCCAACTGCAGAGGATTCTACTTTTAATTTCCTCCCCAATTTGCCTTTTTCTTTGTCATTCTCCTTTCTTTCCTTCATGCTTTCCAGATAGAAAATTATACCATTTGTTGATCCTATTTTAATAAGTTCTGTAACTAAGTGCTTGTGGAGTGGATTTTGCTCATTTTTTCCTATGTAAATCTGTACTTACTCCATTCATTTGGGAAGAGTTAGTTCAGACTGAGGCTTGAATCAGACTCCTAATCTGCTAGACAGAGAATCTTAAGTGAATACATTTTGAATTCTTTAGATTTGGAATTGACATTTGACTAAATTGACTGGGAATCCCCAGTTGACCAAGGTGCTATTTCATCAGAAGTAAAAGGAATCTGGTCCTTCTTTCACCTTACCCTTAGTGTTGTGGCTAGCTGCTTAGTAAACATTAACTATGTATTGAATGTCCCTAGATATTCATTTGGAGCACCTCTGGCAGACTAAGTGCACTGGGTATGATAACAGCTGGATGTTTTTGTATCCTGAGGATCCAGTTTTCCCCTTTAGTTTGCTAACTACACATGCATATACAACTGCCTCCTGTGATCCTGGGTTTACCACTTCAAACAATACCCCATAAGCTTTTGAACACTGGAAATACGTAGAATTTTAATTTTATTCTAATAAGGTAAGGTCTTACTGTATCTTACAATTTTTAAATCACGCACATGATCAGAGGGCAAGAGAGCAGGCCTTATGAAGAAAGGCTGTGAGCTATGGGACTCTTCAGCCTGGAGAAGTGCAGGCTCAGGGGTGACTTGGTGCCAGCCCAGAAGTGCATAAGGGGTGTACATCAGGATCAGGTGGAATGCCTGTTCACCAGAGTACCCCAAGGGATGACAAAGTCCAACGGTCACAAACTCCTGCAAGATCATTTTAGGCTGGACATAAGGAACAACTTCTTTACTGTCTGAGCCCCCAAGACCTGGAATAGACTCCCTTCAGAAATGGTGCAGGCACCTACTCTGGACTCATTCAAGAAACATTTGGATGTTTATCTTGCTGGGATCCTTTGACCCTAGCTGACTTGCTGCCCCTTGGGCAGGGGGCTGGACCCGATGATCTTACAAGGTCCCTTCCAGCCCTAATGTCTATGAAATCTATGAATAAAATATTAACCTAACCAGAGTATATCAGTTTGCACAAATTGGTCATCTCATGATTCTTCTGTGGATACTGAGATATTTCTTCCTTCTTCTAGGTCTGCATGTAATTAAATGCTTCTGGTTCATCCGTTGGATATCACAATTCAGATTCTACCAGTGGCGGGTAGATTGTATATAAACCTTGGTAGACTAAAACTGATATGAATGCTAGAACTGAATTGTAAGTAAAATCTTGCACATGTACACCATCTTTTTTTATACCAATCTATGAAATAAACTTCTGCAAGCAAATTCCTGACAGTTGATATACATGTTCCTGTTTATAACAAGGTTTCTTAAAAGACCTGTAATGTTCTTGATATTATTATGATATTCCAAATGGCTGGAGTATAATCCTGCATCCCTGCTTATCTCATTTATTAGTTGGTTTCTTTTTATTATTATTACTAATCTTTAGGCACAGACCAATTCACCATCAGTTTCCACAATGATTTTCCTCACTGTTTTACTCTAAACAACTGTAATGCCATATTCCCGACACATCAATAAATCTGATATATTTTGACTATTTATCTTGCAGGCAATAAATATCCATTTACAAAGTGCATTTCATGAATTAACTCAAATTACATTTGGGCTGCCACAGTCCAGAAGAAAGAGATGCCAAGCATTTGATGCAGGAGAACATTGTATTTAACTTCAGGGGAGAACAAAACTTGTGATTCTATAATCAAAGGTGAAGCAGAAAAGCCCTATTTCTTCTTAACATTAAACCATTTATTCTTATTTAGCTGTCACTTTTATTACAACCTTTCAGTCTGATGCTCATGACAAAAAGTTCAGGCATGCTTCAGAATGAATTGGTTACGTACATATTTCAGAAAGCCTTGCTTTATAGATGGTAGCTTGGGATGGCTTGTGGTTTACCATTGATTATGAAATATTAAAAAAGAAAATTGATATTCAGAACAGCAGAAAATGAGCTCCATTCTCATCAGAGTATACTTTCACTCAATTATTTTATTTAAGAGATGGCATTGTTCTAGAAACCTCAGTACAACAGTGCGTATAACATTCTGCATTTTGGTTGAACGATCTGTTCTTCATCAACCGATTACTCATGAAAGTACCATTTGGGGGAAAAAAAATCACTGAAATCAGATGAATTATGATGGTGTAAACGTGTAATTAAGAATAGGGGATTACTGTGGAATACTGTGGTTTTTATTTATAAATCGGAAGGCAGGCTTTACACCGTTACAGATTAACTAAATAAGAGAGAGATAGAGAGAGGACGTGAGAGAAAGTGCATCAGCTTTTGCAAACCCAAGTTCACAGTCTTCTCGAAGAAGGGCAGTAGTACTACTTTTGTAAGTAAGGACTACTTGTGCACACTACTTTATTTTTCCTTTTATTTTTTTTACAAAAGTAGGGAGGGTCAAATCTGCAAACATGTATGAAGTTGTATTTATTGGATCTCTCATTAGCAAATTCCCCAAGTCTACATTCAGGCTAAGTACAAATTCTCAAGGAACCTGAGGTGGAATTGATCAAATTTGCATGCATTTCTGTAAGCAACATAGGTGAGTTTGGCAGTGAACAGAACACACATTTATCCTTTGGGGGTGGGGGGTTGCACGCAGGCTGCCTGCTATTCCAGCAGTCTCCCTGGGGTGCCAGAGACTACTGAGCACAATTGAGTGGCCAGGCCACCCCTGATTGGCTGCCAGGCATGGCTGAGCACCCCTCCCCACCCTTTCCCCATCACTGTCAGCCACAAGCATCTGGCAGGTAGTGGAGACAACCCTACTTGCTGGTCCTCTGTAGTCTAGTCATGCTCCCTAGGGCTGTACCTGCTTGCAGAGGCATGAGAGTCCCTGGGTGGGCTCCACATACCCACCCAGGGACCCCCATGCCCCCTATAACTGGGTGCATCCCCATAAAGCAAGACCAGGCTGTTGGATATGTCCAAGCACCCCTGCCCCCCTTGCCCCCTGTCACCATCAGAGACAGGCATCTCATTTTGTGACAGCCCAGGGGCAGGGCTGGCTGGGTGCTTGGCCAGAGCATCTGAGCATGGGGTGAGTGCTAACATGGCTTGCTGCAAATGAGGGCTAGTGGTGGTGGGGCGGGGTGGGGGAAGGCGCTACAAAGGTGCTTGGGATGCCAGTGGAGAGAGCCCTAACTTGAACTGATAGGGGATCTGGTACAGAAGTTTGCACCGGTATAACCTAAATCAATTAATTTTGAGTGTACATCACTCCAGGTCTATCTACGTTGGACCGAGTTCCATCATTTTTAAACCAGCGTATATACACTGAACTTCTATACTGTTACGAGTTTAGATGAGTTTCTGTACACTTACACTGGTAAAAGTGTAATGTCGGTACCTGGCCTCACTCTAAAGGAGGACAGAGAATTTCTTTTTAAAGATTTTCTGAAATTTAGTGTCTCTTTTCTATTTGGAAAATCAACCCTTTGGATTCTTTTGTCAAATAACTATCCCGGCTGTTTTACTTATTTCCCAAGTACAGTCCTGCCACTTCAATGGGTATCTGGCACAGAAGCTCAGAAATCATTCCAATAGCTGAAAGTAGACTGCCAAAACTGTGAAAGGGAAAGATAGCTTTGTCATGTGCGTCTGTGCTCTGGTCTGTATTTACATACATTGGCACGTCCAGTCTCACAGCTTTGTTTGCAGATTCCATGGCAGTAGCAGTAGAGGCTTTTTCACTTCACATATTACAAGGCCAACTTGTTTTATGATGAATGTTGGATGTCTAACCTCCCTTAGACTTCATGGCAATAAGTGAATATAATAAAAACGAGTGATTTTACTGCACAGAAATGAAACGAGCGTCCGGTGAGCTTTCAGATACCGCAACTCCTACGCAGCTTTGCCAACCAACATCCAGTGATGTTCTGCTACTGAGCCCAGATGATCTTTAAACTGTAGATTTGCATTTTAAGTACCCCAGCATTTTATTATTTCAGATTCTGATTTTCTAGATGAAACGCATTCAGACTAGAATAGGGTAGCAGAGCTTTTTGCCACAGTGAAAATGTGTATATTTGTTTAAAAAAATACAGCTGGAGCACAGTTGGTAGATAACCTTGCTGCCCACAGATGTTACTCATTTAAAAGCTAATGCCACTGATTTTTATCAATCATTGTACAATGTCAATGTTTATATTAAATATGTAAATCAACTAGAATATTAAGGAAATAACCTAGAGATTTAAATCAGAACCATAATCAGCTAAGCAAAAACTACACTGGAAACCCTGAGGATGCTTTGAACATGTTACTTATCAGAAAATTAGGGTTGGAAGGGACCTCGGTAGGTCACCTAGTCCAACCCCCTGCTTAAAGCAGAACCATCCCCACCAATGTCATCTCAGCCAAGGCTTAGTGTACCTGGGTCTTAGACAAAAACTTGGGTGAGATGACGTAGGTGGTCCTGCTTTGAGCAGAAGATTGGATTAGATGACCTCCTGAGGTCCCTTCCAATTCTAATTTTCAATTATAGTCTTGTTTCATCTCACTAATACTACTGACTCATTGGTGAAATACAGGTATTGCTGGTTAAATTAGTGTCTTACTTTTCCTTTCTTTCCTTTTAAATACTTAAAACAATTAAAACATAATTTTAATTGGAGACAGTAGAAATACATGAACAAATCTTTCAAAGCACTAATTTTTCTGGTAGTTTGGAAAAATCACAGTGTTCTAAGGGTTAATGTAATTGCATTCTATGCTAAAATAAAACTTATAGGAACATATTTCCAACATCATTTGAACCAGCTGCACCAACATGTGCTAATAAGCATTTTTTCATGCTCATAACCTACAACCTACATTTTCCATAGTAACTATTCGTTGTAGGTGTCTCCATTTTTGATTCCTCAGTGTAAAATATATAAAGTTCCTTTGTTTTCAGAAGCACTAAGAATCTACCCATTGGCTATCAGGCTCTATCAGAGTGATTTGAGTTTAGCACTTAAAAAATGGAGGTATCCAGTAGCACTAATAACTCTAGACATTTAGTACAAACATGTACAGAACTGGAATCTGTTCATGTAAGTGGCAGTTTGGAAAAAATCTGTTCTGAGGACAGATTTCTTCTATACACGCAAGTTTGCATTTTGGATGAGCAATTATTTGAATGCGTGTAATGTGTGAATGCAGCTGTCACTGCTTTTAGAAAGTTTAGCCCTCAAACTAAAACTAAGTTCTGTGGGGCAAGAACTACTTATGTTTAAATGGAGTCCAGCAATTAGAATCCCAACCTTTCTATGTTTACTATTGGATATAAATAATGGAATAAAGATCTCAGTAAGGCTGGTTAAACTTTTTGTTTTCCCAAATAAGAAAAATGGTCCTTTTTTTTTTTAAACTCATCAAATAAATCTTTTGTTGTGGGGGGTGGCGGGAGTGGAAAGCTCCCAGGTTGTCTCACCAAATGAAAAGTTTTGATAGTCACTACTAGTACCTTGCTAATCTAGGACCAAAACAAGGCCAGAGAGAAACTACAAACTGACCAACCACTTTCCACAAGCGTTTTACTGCTTAGGTCACCTACGGTCCTTGAAAGAAGGAACAGGCCTGCGTCTTGCTTGGAACACCCATGCAAAAGCACCACCATTCCAGTCAGAATGGCATTGGGGGTAGAAACAGATGTGAAAACATCTGGGCCAGATGTTTGGTCCAAAGGAACAGATATGAAAGCATATCAGCTGTGGTGGGACATACACAGATGATTCACTTTACTGGACAACATGCATGTTGTCCCTTGTCCCGGACTGACTCCCCATCTGATGTGGGGCAAGGAGCAATGTGTTCCCTTTACCTGAGGATTCCCCAGGTCCCTTGCTGCCCTCACAGAGCCAGGGGTCTGTGGGTCCTGGTGTGGGGTGGTGTGGAGGTGCAGGGCAGCACAGGAGCTAGGGAATCCCTGGTACCCACGTTTCCATGTGTGCACCTGCACTGGCCCGTGACTTTGCCTGAAGCATGGAGCAGTGCAGGTCCTGGCAAGGAGACACAAGGTGCCTCCCTGCTGAGGCCTGAGCTGAGTCCCCCACTGACCCTGAGGTGCAGGTCAACATAGATCCTGACAGAGAGGCACAGGGCACCAGGAGTTTCCCAGCTTCTGTGTCCCCTCATGCCTCCTTGCCAGCACCTGTGCTGGCCCATGCTTCACATGGAAGAATAGGTCCGCACGGATCATAGTATGGGGTGGCATGGAGCAGCGTGGAATCTGTGGAATCTCTGGCTTTTCAAGTCTCCACGCTGACCTATGGCTCTTCCTGAAGCACAGCTCAACATAGGTCCCATTGTGGGGGTGGGGCATGTGAGCAAGGGACTCTGTGGTGCCTTAAGCATCTATTCTGGGACATGCCCTGATCTTTGCATGGCTCAGCATGGCCTATGGTAACATGGGTCCCAGCATGGAAGCATGGATCACCCAGGATTCCTTAGGTCCCATGCCTCCACAACAGGACCCACACAGGCCTTCTCCACTTACAGAAATGTACTCCTGAGGTACACAGGATTGGGGCCCCTGGAGCACCTGCCCAAGGTGGTGGGAGAGAGCAGATAGCACTGGGCTGCCTGCACTCTTCCTCCTGTAAAAAGGGATTGCACCCCTGTTACTGGGGGGAGGACAGGATTGGACCACAGAGCTAGGTCTCCTTAAGGTAAGGACTTGTAGAGACAAGAGGGGTGAAGTGTTGTAGCTAAGGGCAAGATGCATGTGGTTAATGAGGACCTTCTGCGCAGGCCTGAAAGGAGAGGGACAGATGACTAGAAAGGGGGAAGAGATAGGATCATAAAAACAGATTCCCAGCTGCCAGCATGAAAAAAAAAAGAAGAAGAAGCCTGAAGGGAAGCCAGGAGGGCTGACATCTCATGGGAGAAAGAAACCACCCTTGAAGCGGGCTGGCTGGATCCTACGGGGCACACAGCAGGTGACCCAGAAGACAAAGGGACTGCTGCAGTGGTTAGCAGCATAAGCTTGTCTTTTTTTGGGGCCTTGTGATATGAAGTTTGTTTGGAGACTTTGTATGGTGGTCCAGAGGGCAGGGCAGTCCAAAAGAAAGACATTGCTGTTGTTAACAATTGGTGGTACAGGTGCAGCTATAAGGGAGACTGCATAGTTGAGAGCTGACACAAAGGCCTCTACTGTAATTGACCCTCAGTGGGACAGGGGCATTGGTTTCCAGCCCTGGGACCTGCCAGGGCACTAGAGGCCAAGAGCCCACTAGAGGCCAAGAGCCCACAGGCTATGCCCAAAGGTAGACTAGTTTGCCTGAGGAGCTGAAGGTTCTTGGTTTAAATCCCAGCAGCTTCACAATTAGGACCAGTGGCCTCAACAGGGACCTTGCAGGCAGCAGGGCAGAGGCCCATGCAAGGGATCTGGACCCAACTAGCAGCAGTGATGTGGATAAAAATGGGGCAGTGCCAGCTGGTTTTGGGGCCCCCCACCCTTTTTGGGTTAGGCAACCTCCTCAAACTATAGCACATCAAGGCATGGCAGGAGTGTGAGAGGAGGTGCAGAGCGCGGACCCAGCTGGTGATGGAACCCAGGGTCACTTGCTAGTGGTATCCTGTGACAACACCACAGAGAAAATAGATGTTGGCCGCAATTAGGCAGCATAACTTAATACCTTTTGTTACATCACTGATGCACAATAGAAGTTAGGGATGTCTGTTTGCCCAGCATTTGTACCACCATAAAAAATGATTAAGGCACTACAAATGCAACATCAGGTAATGTCTGGTGATTTCTACCCTAGACTTCCAATGATAAGTTTTGGAGTAGGAGGAAGAAAAGGAACATGGAAAGAATATTTTCAGTCTCACACTCCTTTGGTGAAAAAGAAATAAGACATGGTAAGAGGGTAGCAGTGAACTGTCTCTGTTTTAGAGATTTTACTTATGGCAGCTGTTCCCAATCTGTGGTACATGTACCACCAGTGGTACGCAGACAACCTGTTGATGGTACACATTAACAGACTTATAATTTCTTTATATGATAAAAATTTGCTGGTAGCACTTAAGGTTGAACTAAAAAATTTGCCAGTGGTACTTAAGGTTATATTGTTTTAAATTGGTGGCATGCAATCTGTCAGAGTTTGGGAAATGCTAATTTATGTTATATTCTGAAAAAATGCATCATGATATTTTTAGGCAAATCTTAGCAATGAAGTATAGGCAGCATAAGAACTTTCCCTGAGCCAATGGCCAAGTATTGCTACTTGAATGTGAATTCCTAACAGTCAGCAACTCAATTAAGAAATGTAGCTCATTTACAGTATATGATTTATCAGAACTGAATACATATGTAACAAAAGTTAAGATCTCCATTAAAATGTAAAGAAAAGACTTAGTTCCTGTCTGAGCCCTCCGTAGCATGGCACCCAAGAAATGCTCTTTTCCACCTTTTTATATTGGACCATTCCCAATGCTGAGGTTGTTTTGGGGCTGGTTTACTCCTGATTAAATCACACTTACTCTGGAACACAAGATGAGTCAATGCATGTGGGTCAAATTCTGATCTTATTTACAATATCTGGTATGAATCTGATCTGGGGGTTGGAATGAGCTGGCTAAATGGGCATGCTTTTGTTAGCAGGAGGGCAGTACTGGTACATGAGGAAGATGTAGGGTGGAAGAGGACAATGGACAAGGATTGCACATAGGCACTGTAACACTTTTTTACTTCTCTACCGGACAGCTGCAGGGCCTTCCTAGGGGCTTAGCTAGACACTGTGATTTTGACCTTTTTGTTATAACTTTTAAAAGCAATTGTGCCCAGGCAGTTTGCATCCTGGGGTGTCTTGCAGCCTTAGTAGTAAAGTTCTCTAAGACTCGCTACCTGGATCATCTATACTGCTTTTCTGTGAGCCTGTGGTATACATATATACAGGACTTCTTCCAGTGATAGCAATGGCATCATCTAGCTTTTATTAATTCCCCAAGGTCTTGTTGGGGTCAGCCTTTGCACCTTTAAGACTTGTGCATGGGGGAGTTTAGTTACAACTTTTCATTATAAATGGTCACACCTGGTGCTTTGGAGCTTTCAGAGTGGCTAATCATAGTTAGTTAATAATTAATATTTTAATTATGTGCTGCACATTTTACTGCCAGGAAAAACAAAGGCTCCTCAGATTTGCAGCTGTAACCAGTGGTCATTCCTAAAGCATGCATCAGACAGGTTGTCCTTTTTCACTTCATCATATAATAAGCAAATGTTAATTAACAATAGTTTTGTTTTGATTAAGAGCCAGTATTTCAACCTATTTTTCTCCTTTGGTGTCTTATATAAAGTATAGTCCAGGATCATGCTGACACATGAAGCTTTTCATTTGGGTTCTTCGGCTGTTGGATGTATGAAAGAATATAAATGTCAATGTGTTTTTATCATCAGGAAAATTCAGTCCCTTTCTAAACTTTAATAAATTCTAGGTGATTTTTTCCCTACCTGCCCTAAAGCTAGTAGAAATATTTTACACAATTTTGTCTAATTTTTTTTAAGTATTTTTTTATTTTGAAAAAAAGGTGTGCAACCATGCAAATGCAACATGCAACTTGTATATTTCTGGTGAGAATTTTGGATTAAGATTGTGGATGTTCCCCATTCCAAGATTGTGTGTGGCCATAGTCGAAACCACTCCAGGTTTTCCAGAAAACAAAGATTATCCAATAGGAAGTGTTTTTATATTTTCTGTTTGGGTTATAAAAATACAATAATATAACGAAACAGAAAAAGCAGACTTTTAATTTTCCTTTTGCAGAATCTTATGCATTTTAATAGATGACTGCAGTATATAATTTTTGCCACCATGTGGGGCTATGTAAGTTTTTTAATTGGCTTCAGGCACTGTTCAAAATGGTATTTTCCCTGCACCACTGTTCATGGATCAAGAGAATGTTGAAGAATCAGTTTTGCACCTGGTTCCCCCTCTAGCTTTCTTGGGTGTTTTCATATATGGTTGGCTATGCTTCTGGTAATCTTCAAGGCTAAGTACAGATAGTCAAAAAGTCCAAGACTGAATCAATTCAGTCTTCTTAGATAGGGACAGAAGTTACACATACACTGGTTTAAGTGATCAGAACCTGGTTTAAACCTGTAATGGAACAGACATTCAGTGCACATAAACCAGTTTCAAAATGGCTGAAACTGGTTTAAATTAAACCTGATTGATTGTAGTATCAGAATTAACTGATTTGAGTCAAACTGGTTTATGGAACTTCTGTCCCAGACACCTTCCTGGTTTAAGTTAAATCAGAGTCCCCCAGCATCCCAGCATACTTTTCAGCCCTGAGAGCAGGTCTGGCCCCACCCTTCTCCTTCCTAGCTGGAGCGCTATCATTGCTCTACCTGACTGAGGAGTTGGAGACTGCAGGCACAGCAGCATCTGCCTGCTTCCCCCTGCTTCTCCCCCTCTCCCCACTCACTGCTCAAGCAGGGATCCCCCCTCCCTCTCTTCCTTCTCCCACAGCATGGACCCCAGTCACACAGACCCTAGCCTGTATCCGGTCATGGTCACAACACCCCCATGCTAGCTAATGCTGAGAGGTGTCTATGTGTGTGTGTGTCTCCAATTTCACTGGGACAAAGGCAGACAGTGTCCGCTTGGGGCTTTTTGGAGCTAATCAGCAGGTCACCTGGTAATGTCCCTCCATTCCGCCCTTAGAAAAATCTGTTTAAGAAGAGCTTGAACTAATGAGAGAGGCTTCTGTTTTCCAGATAGGCTGTGATAAGCTTTGTGTTGTCTCTGCTGGATCCCTTGCCTGTCTGGTTTGCTGCTTCTTCATATTCCCTGCAGTATGAAGAAGCAGGGAGAGGGAGATTCAAAAGCTCAGTATCATCAACAGATGCATGCAGTGCACACAAGCAGTCCTCCCTCCTCCCATTTCCCTTTGCTTCAGAATGTGTGCCAGGGGCTGGGGTCTCGCAACACTCCCCGCCCCTTGAGCAGCGAGCCTGGAAAAGGCTAGGACTATGCAGGCAGGGTGGGAGTTTAAACCCCTCCCTAATCAGAGCATCCTGCTGGGCCCTTGCCATGCCCCCCAGCTCAGTACTGTGGATGGGAAGGGAGGGCTTCTCTAGCACCACCCAAACACCAGCTTCTAGCCAGAGTCATTGCAAGCATGTGCATGCATTTCTTGATTTAAAAATGAATGTCTATCCACTTGCAATTCTGTTCAAGCTCTGCAGGTTAGAGTAACCTGCAAAGATTGAATCAATTCAGGTTTAGGCTTTTTGAATGTTTGTCCCTAGCCCTCAAGTTAGTCTAAGCTGTTTAGAATGACCTGATAAGCAAGCAAATAGACATTAACTTTTGATTCTGGAAATGCGGCCACATGCCTCCAGTGGCTCAGGCCAGAAGCTGAGGGCACTAGAGTGTGCTTCCCTGCTGGGCTGGAGCAGACAGCTTGGGCCAAGGCTACCCTGGCATCCTGCAGTGGGGAGGGGTTTGCAGGGGAGGTGCAAAGCATCCTGGGATGCTGGGGTGCTGTGAGTTAACTTGAATCTGGGACAGAAGTTCAATAAATCATTTAAGTCTGATACTACATCCATCCAGGTGCATCTTAAACAAGTTTTGGCCATTTTGAATGTGGTTTATATGCACTGAACTTCTCTTGTGTTACAGATTTGAACCAGTTTACCATCAATTATACCAGTGTATGTGTAATTTCTGTCCCTAGTAGGTGTAGTTCCCCACTTAAGGACTTCTCTTAGTGGTGGATCTTTATCCATCCCAAAAAATGTGGGTGGCCAGAAGTGTAACATGTTATATAAACTCCCCGAAGCCATTAGAATTTGAATAAAATTTATGTTAATTGGTAACAGCCCCAGGTTAAAGAAAAAAAGTGGGGGGAATGGAAACAAAGACCCACAGCTTGATCAGTGCGCAAATAATATGGAACATGCTAAGCTTTGGATACAGTACAGCTCACGCCACCAAATGTGCCATGAAGCACACCTCACTCCTTCACTCTCACTCTGTGCATGCAAAAATGTAACTGCCCTACAATGGCCCTGAGTGTGTCCACAGCTGCCTTCACAATCCCTGTAGTGTGAACTTAGTGGTATGTACTTAGGGCCCCACTAAGTTGGCAACCTTTTCTTATTTCTGGGTTTGGAGGCCTAGGGAGTAGGAGTGAATGGCCAGGATGTGCTTCATGGCTCCCAGTGTGTGCCATTATAGATGATGGGTACATGGCTTCGTCCATTATCTGAAATCTTCTATAGCCTTTGTTGATTTGTTGACTGGAGCATGACTTGAAATCTTGGTATTGCGGAAGACAGTAGGAAGGTGTCACAGAACCTCTCTTTCTCTCTCCTCATATTTCACTCAAGCCATAGGCTCCTCAGTCCAGTTCCAGAGTCAGAATATAATGACCTAATTTACATCTTTGCGATTGCCTAGAGATCTCTTCCACCTTCTTAACTAGCTCCCTATTCACAATT
The DNA here is from genome assembly GCF_000455745.1 of Alligator sinensis. Lineage (NCBI taxonomy): Eukaryota > Metazoa > Chordata > Crocodylia > Alligatoridae > Alligator > Alligator sinensis. The sequence goes on from NW_005842254.1 coordinate 1,131,435, forward strand.
TTTTAAAGTCACATGGGTTCAAATTGTTAAGGAAAATTGGAGTAAAAAAATTTAAGGAGTGGAAAAATGCTCTCTAACATCAAGGTATCCTCAGTCACAATGAAGCATTCGGTCATAACTGGTCTATCACAGAGCCAGTTCCCTTATATTCTCACTATGAGAATAAGAACAAGAAATCAATTTTTAAATTACACTAGTAGCAGAAAGAGTGGCACTGTGGTCAAAACTATTAAGTGATTTAGAAAATAAATTCACCAGTCGAAAAGACCTTCTTACAGTTCAGATTCTAACATCTACTCTACTTGTCACTATTCCCTAATATATTTCTATACAGAAGCAGACCGTTCAACCCTCTGATGTCGTGTAACACTATTTCAGCCATGAGCTGCTCTGCAGTTTTAAAGTACTGCAATAGTGTTGCAGTTTTTGGTAAATTTCTTTTTGAAAACAATGAGTTGAGAGAGAGATGACAAAAATGCTGTTTTTTTATAGCTGCAAATATACAACCACAATAATTTGCAGGGATGTAAAATCAACTCTCGGATTCAGTTTATTTCTAAAAGCTGATTATTTTTATTGTCTTATTTATATAGGGATGATCAGTCCTATATTGCTCGGTCATCTAAAATTATAATTGGCAGCAATTACACCGTAACTAGAAATTAAGGCTCATTACTACTATACATCTACATTCACATGTATATTATATAAAATATATAAAAATATGAATAAAGGCTTACGTATTAGATTTGAGGCCATATCAAATTCCAGATTGGATCTTTGTGGCTAGGGGAATATTGTCTATTTGTATCCTCTTTACTTGCTCATTGACAATCCTTTAATTAGATGCAAGTTTGAGGGAACGTGTGACTATGTAAGAAATTACACAGAACCATAGATCTTTTTTAAAAGCTTCCTTCACTGATAAAACTAGTGCTTTTATAGTCCCCCTAATTTTAACTTTTTCCCCAGAAGCTATCATTTAGGGCTCAAACCTATGAACTGCTGCACATAGGTAGGATTCTGTATCTACTCTGACCCCCCCACTAAAGTCACTGGATGTACCCAGACATGCAGGGGCATGTGCTTGTCGCAGCATAAATTGCCATAGTGCACACCCCTGCATGTGTACTTCGCTGTGGGACAATTTGTCCTGCAATGGGTAAACTGCCCTTGCCCAGCTTAGCCAGGGAGAGTTGGAGGCGACAGCAGTCTTACCTGCTGGGCTGGAGCAGCTGGGGCCCAATTTGGGTGGCATGGAGGCCTAGCCAGCAGCCAGTGTTGCTCTTGGTGGCCCAGGCTCCATGTGTGCAGCGCACACTTGTTGCGCATGCATTGCACTACTTTTTGTGCCGGGGTTTTGTTTTCGGTTTGTTTGGTTTTGGTTTGTTTGTTTGTTTTTTTTTTGGGGGGGGGGGCTTTACATTTTAACCGTTAATGATGTTTTCCAAATTTTCACGGTGCGGCACCTTTTAACATTTACCCTGTGTAGTTTGTGGTGCCACAGAGTTTTTTGGTTCCACAAACCACACACCCCTGCATGTCTGGATGCAGTCACTGTGTTCTTCTGTGTCCATTACCTAAGGGCATTAGATATACTACTGGATGTTTCTCTTCCAGTCTGTTAGGTGATTGTGTTGCAGGGAGAAGGAATGGGGTAGAGAATTTTTCACTACCTCTATTGCATTTATACCACGGCTACACAGTTAACAGATACTGTACATGGGCCTTACAAGCATATAAAGAAAGCTTTATATTGGGTGTCTCTGTAATCAAGGGCGAAAGGTGATGATCCCACATGCCAATTTGAATTAGCAACTTTTTTGAAAGAAATTCACTGCAAGACATACAAACTCCTGAAAAAATTCAGTTGGCATTTTTTTCTTGGTATTTTTTTATGTGGAGGGTAGGTACTGTTTGGAATTGCCAGTGGGGTCAATTCTTTGGCTGTTCTGTCAAATGTTAGGTTCCAGTACAGATATTTGTGTATATATGAACAACTGTTTTTTAATAACCTGCCAAGAAGCTATAATCTTCTATAGCAGTCCCCCTGGGATTTAATTAGAATGGTTTTCCACAGCCTGACATGTTTATGGGGCATAGGTAAAGAGACAGTTCATAAAGCTGTCAATTTTCTGAGAAATTAAAGAAAAATTGGGCTGCTTAGTGCCTTGGCAATTCCATGCTGCTGATAGTAGCATTGCCAACAATGAAATCAAAGCAACATAACAAGATACTGATGCATTAGAAATGGGGAGGGTTAAAAATTATGTGTAAGGGAATTTGTCAATTTGAATGCATTAAGAGAGAAATATGGAAAACAAAATATGAACTTGGGTAGCTTCACATTAGGCTGCTCAGGTTTAAATGGTGCAAAGCTGAACAATAATCTCTTCATTGCTTTAACAATAGCAGCAACTTTCTCTCTCCTAGGGCAAGGGAGAAGGAATAAAACCTGTGAAGTGCAAGGAAAGAGGATTGGTGTCTGAGGCTAGGTGGTGCTGATCTGTACCTGTCTTGTTTACTGGAATCTTGGTTTGCTTGGTAATACATGTAAAGCCCTTGACAGTGAGCCATAAAAATATATATATTTTTTGTAAATAATGAAGATGAACTGATCACTATCGCTGGACATTTTGTTTCTTAAAAGAGCCTTAGGTTCTTAGGTTTGGCTTTGTGGTCTCTATGTATTCTTAACTAGTCCTTGCAAGGCTGCTCTTGCATATCTTAGTGCAAATTGGCACAGTGGAAGTCTGCTTCTTGCCACATCCTACCATTCTTTACTACTTTAATCATGTTGCTTTAATGTGGTTAAGTGGGTGTAGCTTGCGGCAAAATTTAGGCAGTACCTACTCTCTTCAATACAAAATAGCTATACGTGACCTAAGTTTTTAGGATCCTTGTCTGCTTGCTTTTGGGGGGGGGGGGGTGGGGGGGGGTTGGGGAGGAGGAGGGGCTTGTTAGCCTTATGTAAATTATTTGTAATCTCATTGACTCGTAATCTTGTTGACTCCAATAAGCTTGTATGTAAAACTGACTTAGTAGAGTGTTTTTAACAGGATGACCCAAAAATTCTGCGTGCCTTTGTGAGGGACTGAACATCCTAAACTAAATTTGGTGGTTCAGGTGCACCCTGTATAAGATACCTATGAATAAACTGTGTCTTGATATAGTATCTTTCATCTTGAAGGATCCCAAGTGGCTTTACAAACTGTTAAGTGAATAAAGCCCCCCATCCTGCTACTGACTGCAGAGGGATGGAGGGGCAGGAGGATGTGTGGCCCTACTGAATGAGAGGCTAGCTCTCAGGGAACCCATTGTCTACTTCAGGCTGGAGAATTTCCTGCTGGGAGCTCTTCGTAGAAGTGCGGTCACTTGAGAATCAAATGCAACAGCTCTTTAAGCAAAGAAGAGCTATAGCAATACAAAATTTTACCGCAAGAAGTGAAGAGTAGCACAATCAATACAAACACCAGGCAGAAGTTAGACACTTGGAATTAAAAAAAAGCCTATTCTTAACCCCCCCCCGAAAAAAGGCTTAGACTTGCAAATCATTGTACCATTTAACTTTGGAAATTTCTGAATAACATGAATCTATGCAATTAACATGGGAAATAAAGTTTAATCAGATTTTTAACAAAATTTGGTAAGTTTTTTTTTAAAGTTTTAATCAATAGTGCAAATAGTTTACCATGGACTAAGTAGTATATTTGAACTCAGCAAGTTCCATTGTAAGGGAATCTTCTTCGAGTCTGTGGCAGAATCTGCATCTTTTTTAAATCCTTTATCCTGCTTACATAAAATACAGTTTCTCTCTTAACATGGTGCTGGATTACACAGTCGACAACTGCTTTTCAACTATAACTTTGAATCATCTGTTTTCACCAGCAATAACATTTAGTCTTTTTGATTTCCAAAACTAAGATTGTGGTTAAGATGCTTTTTCCCCACTCAATAGACAATTTAATAGATTACTATATGTTATACTATATCATATGTATTAACATTATATTTAAGAATTACTTTCTACTGCTAATTTGTTCATTTGTTTGAATAACTTATCTGGAAAGTTATGCAATTCTGCCAGCAAAGAGGCTTCTTACGTTTTTTAAAACTTTTTCTAAATTTTGATTTTCATTTTTTACTTTGATTTTAGATTTTTCTTTGATATTTATTTTTGACTTACTAGTATTTTCTAAAAATAAAAAGAAACATGTAGGTTGCCAACAATGGATGATGAACCAATTAGAGAAAGCGATGCTATCCACATCTGTTGTTCTGGGTATATTAATAGGAGAGATATGTAAGCTATGGTAGGTGATTATGCTACCCTTCTTGACACTGCCAAGGCCCCAGCTAGAGTTCTTTGTCCAGTTTTGGGCACACACTTTTATTAATTTTTTTACATGTTTTTTAAAGTCCAGCCCAAGTGATAACACATTTAAAAAAGATTAACTATGAGGAACGGTGAAAGGAATTGGGTTTGTTTGGTCCAGAAAAGGGAAGGCTATAGAGATACATGATATCATCATAAAATATGTACAAAATTGTTACACTGGGGCTAGGATCAAAATTGTTCTCCATGTCAGCTGAAGGTAGAACAAGAATCCAGTAACTTAACTTGTGGCAAAGGAAATTTTACCATTGGACTTAAGACAGATTTTCTAACTATGAGAATATCGGCACTGAAACATATTACCACAGGGAGGTTGTAATATTCCCATTGTTGAAGATTTTTGAGAACAGATTAGCCAAACATGACAAACATCTGTCAGGGATGATCTAGGAGGAATATATGATCTTTCCTGAGAGTAGGATGACCTTCTGAGATCCCTTCCAGCCCTGAAGTCTATGATTATAATAACTGGGGAAGTAGCAGGGTAGATCCTTAGCTAGTAGTATAAACTGTCAGATATCCATTGAAGTCCGTGAATATCTTCCCTGCTGTTTATATTTCCTGATTACAGTCATCTTGAGCTGATAGTGGAGACAAAATAATTAAGAGCATATCAATTCTGAAGCATGATTTAAGAATGGCTGCGATTGGATTTAAGAAGTACCTTTTTAAAAAACGTTTACCTTGTCCTGTCCTTTTATCTCTTTTTAGGAGGCAACTGTTGTTACTCTGGATCATAGTGTGTAAGAGGTGTAGTCAGATACCTAATGAATTTGTTTGTGGCTGACAAGCCCAATTCGAGAGTGACACAGCTTGTTATGTCACTATCGTATAGACTGTTATGTCAATATCCCAGTTTGGGAGCCCTCTGTGGCACTGTCTAGTTTGAGTTGGCAGTGACAAAGTTTGAGTTGTTTGTTTACATGGTGTCTAGTACAATGGGGCCCTTTGGTTTAGATCTTTTCAAGAGTCATAATTAATACTAGCACCTGTTACTATTGATGCTTTTGTTTATCTGCAGTATGTTGACTGTCCTTTAGTGTCATGTCTGCTCCTTTGTTTGACTTTGTTGGGTCTTTCTCCTCTTTCTTTTGTTTATCTTCATTAAGATTTGTACTTTTTTTGGCTTTCCTTGTTCAACTCTCTTTTTTCTTCCAGCTTTTAAAATTAGTCATTATTCCTATAAAAGACACTGTAAGAAACCATCAAATATGGTTTGTGTGATGTGTCTCTTATAAACTACCTGAGGGAGAGTACTTTCTCAGTCCAGAACATCATCCTTTTGTCTCTTGCAAGTCTATTTAACTACCTGTCTCTTTCTAATTTCTTTAAGGCTTCTTACATACTTATTAGTGGGGGTTTTTCATATAGCCATACAGCAAAAATTGCCATCAGATCTAGGCTTTTTGTTTTTTTTGTTTTATGTATATTCTAGAATATACATGATAAAAAAGTAAAAATTCAACTTTATGGGCAGAAAGAATAAAAAAGGGAGCTGTGGAAGTCAAGGAGAGTCTCTGCTATAGGTCAGCAAAGTAACAAAAAGATTGAGTGCAGATCAAAGAAAGTTAAAAATTATTTGACAGCATTTGATTTAGAACAGCCATGCTGGGAAGTCTCCTGTAATAATTTATCCTACCTTTCACTCGCAGATTGCTGAGCTGTCTTGAAAGAATTCAGAGACTGGAGAGTGGGGCCACTTTTTTCATTTAAGATTTCAGAAGATGGGATACAATGTAATGTGTCAACATGTGATCAAGATGTCACTCTGTATAAGAAACCGCTCTAGCTGATTTTGCAAACCACAATGAACTTGATTTGTTCCTGAAAATAAACAGTTTCCTCTTTGCTTTCTCAGACTGATGGAAAATACATGAAACAAAAGAACCACATACACTGACTGCATCTTATGTTCTACAGCTCTCTTCTAATCCTTGCTACTCTTCTTTTGCAGTGGGTCTAATAAAAACTACACAATCAGCCAAGTTCCAGTTAGTGGCTGCTGAATATCTGATGTATCCTTTATTGTAGGCATTGGAATTCTGATCTTTAGACCTTAGGGTTCATACTTTTAAGCTTAACAAGGTTTAGAAAACGTTTGGGTTTTTGTCATAACAGCTGAAAGTCTCATGCCATGAGATGGTTCCACAAACCAGAGCTGTAAGAAATGCATCAAAAAGTAGTATTGTGAGACCAAACAGCAGAAGAATGTCAAGGCTGCCAGCAACCATGGTGGATGCCCAAGTGTCCTCCTTTGGAAGTAGTCAACTACCCCATAGCAACAAATTCATGTAGACTTACTGGACTGTGTCTGGGGTATGTGTTTTATTGCAATGGATGCCCATTCTAAATGGCTTGGTATATTCTGTAAGTTTTAGTAAGAATCTACCAAGATAATTTGTAGTGCTTACCTCATAGAATCATAGAAAAGTAGGGCTGGAACAGATTGCGGGAAGTCACTTAGTCCAACCCCTTCTTCAAGGTAGGGTCATTGCTATTAAAACTATCCTAGGCAAGTCCTTGTCTACCCTGTTCCTAAAACTACACAACAGCCTTGTCACACAACTAAAAGATACATTGCTTCAAAACAGGAAGAGCACCCTAGTCTTCCACACATAAAGCAGAAGGATGAGGGCACTAGCAATACCCCACTGGTGCAAGCACTGAAAAAATACATGCAAGAGTTCCAAGAATGAGGACCATGCCCCTCCACTACAGAGGAAGGTAAATCTCCACACAGTTCATGACAGTTTGACCACAGGGTAAAATTCCTTTCTGATCCCTAATGTGGCAATCAGACTGATTATAAAAGCCAGGAGACAAGATCCTCTAACAAGGAACTTTTGGATTATTTTTCTAGCAGGAGCACTGGCATGCCCCCATCAAAAATCCCTTAGCTGCAGCCAATATCCAACACTTCTGAGGAAGGCAAAACATAATCCTGACACTTGTAGTAGCAGGAGGGAAAATAATTCCTTTCTGGCCCCTTAAGGCAACCAGCAAAGCCCAGAAGCACGAGGGGGAAAAAAACCCAAATATCCTCTATTCAACTTGGGGACAATAATTCCATGCATCACACAGTTTAGTCTCATGCCATAGCAGGGTGAATTGGCACCAAATATATCATGGGGGAAGACATGTTAAACAGCTTTTGAGCATAATATCCATAAGATGTTCTGTCTAAAACAGTTTTGCATTTTGAGCCATGAACTGTGCCTTGGGTCAGTACCAAGGAGCCTCTATTCTATTTCCATTGCAAGTGATACTGACATTACAGATACACCAGACAGTGCAGAAACAGTTTTTTCCAGATAATGTTGTGATGTCTGTGGGAAGTTGCCTAAAGAGAAGCTGTACTATACTCTTTAGATTTTGCCTGTAGCATGCTGTATCTTCATGTGTGAGAAGAATGTAGTTGAAAACTTCTCTAGGAATTTGTCATTTTACACAAAGTGATAGGATCATATAGTATATCGGGCTTAGATAATCTCCCTTTAAATGTTTGTGAACCCTCTAGTAGTTTTCATTCTCCTGTATTTCAGAAACTACCAGAGCACTGCAGCAG
>NW_005842254.1:1139405-1193989 GCF_000455745.1 Alligator sinensis
AATGGGTGTAGTTAGGCATTGTATGATGTATGCTGGTAGCAAACACATTTGTATTGACCCCACCTTCTGTATGGTCTCCTTATGGTGTATTTGTTGTATAAGAACCAAAGACCATAATAGGCACTTATATCTGTATCAGGCATCCTGGTTGTAGCCGTATTGGTCTAGAGGAAAAGGCAACGAGGACTTGTAGTAGAGATGATATCTTTTATTAGACCAACAAGATTTTTGCAAAACAACCCAAACAAACAAGCAAAAAAAAAAGCTTGCAATTAAAGAAATGTATTTTGCAAACATTTTGTAGGTCTAATAAGAGATATCATCTCTACTACAAGTCCTGATTGCCTTATATCTGTATGGCACTTCTGACAATTTCCTATTTAACATTTTCAAATGTTATATGGGAAATGACTATTCTGCTCTTCCCAATGCTTCTGCATGCAGTCAAATCCTGCTTGACTTTCTTAGATATAGTTTTAGTAACTTGAGTGGCCCACAATAAATTCATCTCTTCCCTGTGACCTCAGATTTACATGTTCACTTAACTTCACAAACTCTGAGAAGTTCCACTGATTGCTTCCCATGTATTAAGATAAGCAGATATATAAGCCTCAGCAAGACTGACATTTTTCTGACCATCCTTTAGCCTGTTACTCCTTAATTATGATTACTTTAATTTAAATGTTTTTATTAAAAAATAACATTCAAGTTATTTTCTTGGACTTTTATTATATATGGGTTTAGCTTGTTTGTTAATGCTTGTTTTTCTCTATTAAAATGTAAAGTAAAGCTTTTAATATCACTGCTTACAATAGGCTTTAATGTGTTGTTTCTGATCTAAATTAGTTGCAAACTTTATACTTACAAGTTTATTAAAATGAATTGGTATAGCATTATTGAAAAAAGGATTCATATTTTAGCATGTGAATTTCTTAGCATTTAGTTCAAATCTAATTTTAAATGTCTTTGATTTTTTGGGTTTTTTTCCCTTTTTATAAACTGCAAAAATCTACTAGCTTTCATTGCATCAGCTTATTTTATCCTAATATTTATGAAGTAGAAATTGAGCCTAAGTTTTGGTCTGACTAATCGGACCTCCATTTTTGCATTTGTAAACTCAGGGTTCATTTTAGTTAAGTGACCTCATTACATATTAGATTAACAAATGAGGAGTTGATTTCTATGTTCTTACCTCTGATGCCCTTTCATATTGTTTTGTACCTTATTGCATAATTATTGCCAGAAAATTCAGTGATACTCCTCAAGTTACTCATCAACTTGATCTAGATTATAGCCTAAATATTCTATGTTCAAAAAACTAGCTTGCGTCTCCTACGGCTTCCACAGCATATATATGGTGCCCATGTTTCTTTACCATTTTTAAGTGCAGCTTATCCAGGTTTACTTCCCTTGTGCATGTGGCTTGTTTTTTTGCTGGCATGTGCAGTCCCCTTTGCTTTTGCTCCTTCTGATTTCTGATACCAGCTTCAGTTCCGCAGGTTTGGTACAGACGTTACACCTATCACTTTTTAAGCACCAGAAAGTGTTCTAAAGCTGTAACTGAATAGAATTTCACAGCTCTTACAGTGCTTTTACAATGGTGGATCATGCTCTAAATTAACCATCAATGGATGAGGTATTAGACTAAAGCGTTTTCTGTTAGAGCACTTTATTGAATGTCTGTGCCAAGGTTAACTTGGAGCATGATTGCCACCATCTCAGATGGCTTTATGCAGGACTGTGCTTACCTCATTTGCTCTGAGTACTGGGCTGGCCCTGCCACTTCAGCTGTCTCTGACCTGAGACAGTGATAGCCTCTGATCCCAGTTCTGCCACCTTCCTCAGGCCAGCTGTGAGCTGCAGTTGGGAGGTTGGGGGTAGAAAAGGGTTCTCTCTCCCTGCAGCAGCCTGGCCCTGTGGCATGCCACTGCCTGGTCAGGAGGGCTGCAGGGGATGGGGTCTTGGCTGTTTGTCCCTGTAGCAGCTCTGGCCCTGCAGCCCCTGATAGTCACCAGATGGGAGGGAGATTTGGGGGCTGGGGCTGGGAGAGGGCCCACTCAGGCATGTGGGAACACCCCCTGTGGCCTATGTAGGCAGGCTCTGAGCACCCCCTGCCCCAAGCTGCAAATGTCTGTTTGGTTCATTGGCGCTATAACTTATAGCACCTTAAGTAAATCATGATAGAGTGCTTGCACCAGGGGCTTTTTGAATGCCTGTAATTAGCCATTCAGTAATAAGAAGGATTGGGCTTTATGAATGCATGCAGTGAATTACTACTTCACCCTCATCTGATGTGGTGGACAGTTCCACTGTCAGTTATTTTTGAAGTGGTTGAAGTGCTTTGCACAGTTGTACACAGAAAGGCAGGCCACATAGGGCAGTGGTTCCCAACATTTTTTTTACCGCGGCCTGGCAGGAGCAGGACAGGGAGTGCAGAGCCGGCTGCCTCCCTCCCGGAGCTCCCCCGCCACCTTACTTTAACCCCAGAAGCTCAGATGTGACCCCAGAAGCCGCTCGGCCAGGTAGACAGATGGAGCTCCGAGCGGGGGGCTTGTGCCACGACCCTGTAGCCAACCCACCATGGCCTGGTACCAGGCTGCAGCCCGGTGTTTGGGAACCTCTGACATAGGGCATGTACAAACATTACATTTCAACTGGTGCAGTTCCACCAGTTGAAATGTAATGTTTGTACATGCCCTATGTGACTTGCTTTTCATACATTATGCACTATCCAAGCAGTGCCCATTTTTGAGGGATGGGTGCTCTGCACTCATTGACTATACCACCATTTCTAATCTATTATTCATTCTAAACGTACTTAATAGGATCTAAGAGTTCAAATCTTACAGGTTACTAAAAATCCTATCATGAAGTGAAAATGCTGTTCCTTAAAATCAGAGGCAATATTTTCCTTCAGATACATGTGGTGCACCTTGTCTTTTATATCTCATCTTCTCTAGCCTTTCAGAACCACTATTGATGTCAAAGGGAGATTTACACATACAAGGGGACTGGAATCCCTGATTTTAGAATTTTTCTCCAAAAGTAGGATTTTGCTCAGATTTCATTTTTTTTTTTTCAAATTAGGTTCTCTCTTAATCTTAATAATTTCTTAGGTGACCAGTGTCCCTAATCTAGTACCATACCAATGCATGTCTGTGGCTACATAATAATTTTCATGCCCCACAAACTCATATCTAGGCTTGGCAGGATTTGATTTTTATCAAGAAACACCAATAAATGGTGATTTTTGCCTAATACTCACAGACCCAGGGAAAAATATTTCTGTCAGTTATCATCAAAAGAAGAGTGTTAAGAAAAAAAAAAATTGGGATGCGGGTTAGAAAATCAGAGGCAGGAGGTGCCTTGTGCATGCACATACCAGCCATGACTAAGGTTCCTGGCTGCAGGACCCAGATGAAAATCAGGGGGTGGGCAGAAGCCAGGTCTGTGCCCTGACAGCAGAGAAAGGTCTGGCTCCCAGCCAGCCCCACTGGGGATTGGGGGAGACAACAGGGCCCAGGTTGCTCCTCTGGCACCAGTCCAGGTTGGCAGAGGACAAGCTGGACCCCAGGTGGGTATGCAGGTGAAACCTGCCTGCTGTAGTGGGGGCTCACCAGGAGGAGGCAGGGGAAGGGCCTCACCCACTCAGGGGCTCCTCTAGTCCCTGGATAGATGCAAGCACACACACAAACACAGACACATGCATGCAGACATGCACGTGCACACACACATGGGCCAAACTCCCACAGAGCCATGGCTGACAGCAGTGGACCCCCAACAGCTCTGCCCCTCCAACCCCCACTTCTAGCACAGCCTTACATGGCCTCCAGCTCTTCCAGCAGCTGCCTGAGGTGCTGCCAAAGAAGCAGTGTGTGGGAAGTGTCACCAGGTTCTCCCCACCTTGCCTAAAAATTTAAATAGATAAAAATAGAAATAAATGCTTTAAAATAACCATCTATTTTAACCATCATTTTTTTAAATTGAATTTTGCCAAACCTACCCATATCCCCTGTGTGCAACATCTTCACAGACCAATGGAAACAGGATTCAGAGTTCTGTGTTTTGTGAACTGCAGTCAAAACACGGTGCCTTTTATCAACTGTTGTAAACTTTGTGTGTGACCTTTCCCATGGGTAGGTCTCAGGAGGAGGCTGGAGTCACGGGAGCCCAATCAGTCCTTGTTCATGAACTACCAATAGACTACAGGCATCCAACTGGCTGGTGAACCATTCTTCCCTATCATCCCATTTTCTTTCACTCTGTCTCCCTTCAGGGCACATGGCTGGAATTTTGCCAACACAGGTGCCTTTGCTCTTTTTGCTTTTACATGCTTGACTTATTCCAGTCCTTTGCTAATGTGGCTGCTCCAAGCAAGCTGCAAATCACTGGTAATCCTAGAGGCCACATTTAATTCTGCAGATATAGTGTGAGACTTCAAAGCATTCTGATCCTGACCACCTCCATACCTTTCAGTGGCACTGTGGCCTTTTAGCAACCTTTCAAGCAGCTAGCAATATATTTGGCAAACTTGAAAGTGCCATTTGTGCCTTCCTGGGGAACAATCTCCATGTCCTTTTACCTACTGAGTAGGAATCATGTCCCTTAATTCTCTGTGTGACTTACTGCAGCCTCTTCCTTTTTTAGAACTTTAACACTGAAGGAAAACTCACTAGGTGAAATTACATTTGGTTAAAAGAAGAAGCCCAGGAATTCACTTGATTGAAAATTACTGCCCTATTGATTGCAGAAGGAAAGCAAGTTATTGCTTCCTGTGTATACAAATGTATCTACAGCTGGCTCAAATGAATGAAATCGGTATGTATTTAACATTTGACAAGTGCTATATTGGTCATGGCATGTCAGCAACTACAACAGGTTGTGTGACTCACAGACTGGGAAGGGTTTTAAAATCTAAAGCAGAAGATTAGGTGTATTTGCAAGGTAGAATGCAATAAAAGAATACATTTCTCCGTGCACCAGAGGAAGGGGCTCAAAACACCCTCTCCTGAGGAATTCTACTGCATATCAGTGAAGGTAAAGTGGATATAAGAAAAATGCCATGTGTTTGGAGAGCATTAGGAAAGGTCATATATTTCAAGGAAGAATATTGTTTACAAGGAGTGTTAATAGGTTTCAGGGGAAATGTTAATTTTTTTTTTTCCTGGCTGAAATAGCTACTGTAAGTTTTTAATGGTTAATCATTCATTCTTGAATTTTTATATTAAGCATTTCATATTACTTTATTGACTTAACTTTTATGCTCTTCTTCATTTTGACAGTAAAGAATGACCAGGCAATACTCTTTGAAAATTGGAGACCATTTGCAGCTGCTCTCTGCTGAGGAAAGTGAATAATAGGGTGCCCTCAAGGAATTTCAAAGGTATCACTCAACAGAAACTTTTGTGTCTGAAGAAAACTAGATCATTTTATCATGGTAGGCATACTGATATGTTTGCTTTAATAAAATGCCATATTTCTGCCTTTAATCTCTTGTCAACCAGCTATTAAAACCCCAAAGTGTATGCGTGCCTCACATGTAAACACTTGTGGTTTTGAGTTTGCCACAGAACATACTAATAAAGCCTGTAATTTGTGCTTTGTGAACAGCCTATCATAATTTATTGAGTAATGGAAAGAGGCAAAGAAAGTTTTATTTTTTTTCTCCCCTTTCTTAAGTCAACCCAGTAAGCTAATTTGATTTAATTATTGCCCCATGCAAATGGTTTTAAAAAAAGAAAATTGCCTACAAAAACCTATAGACTACTATGAAATGAAAATCTTGGAAACTATGGTTACGTATTACAAAAAATAGAGATATTTGCATTGAACATTAGTAGTGAAAAGATAACTATTTATAAGTAGACTTTATGGGCCCAGTTTTTTTTTCACATCAGGCCTCCATAATTTTGTACCTGCAATAAATAGTACCTGCAGGGAACTGTCTTTGTATTTTATGCCCTTCACTTACTTAACTTAATTGTTGGCTCAGAAGTATGCCCACAAAGACTGAAGTTTGGTTTATGAGTTGGTGTTTATTTTTTCTGTATGGTGATTTTTGTGGGCCACACCTTCAATGTCTTATCATGATTAATTAAAGAAAATATGACTGAAATCAGTGGAGGATTGCCTGAAGATAAACAGCAACAGGACTAGAGGATTTAATGATGATAATAATAATAGTAATAACATTTTATAAATAACTTCATAAAGTGTCTCCCTCTTGCCAATGTTGTTGGTTGTAGCCATGTCGGTCTAAGGACACAGGCATGCAAGGTTCTTTGGGTGAATCTGATATCTTTTAATTAGACCAGCTAAATAGTTGGAAAAAATGTTCTTTGAAAGCTTTTCGACACAAATCCTTCTTTAGTAATAGGGAGACTCTGCTAGTGTTTTGTGTTCTCCGAGGTAGAAAAGAAGCTAATATGCAATATGCAGGTCTGTGAAAATGCAAAGGGTCGGTATATGGCCCTGCCCCTCTTTACCATTTTGTATTTTAGATAACTGTCACATTAGCTATTACTCATCTTTTCTCCAGACTAAATAATAATAAACTTTCCCCCCTGTCCTATAAATTACATTTTTCAATACCTCTAATCATTTTGTACCCTTTCAATGGATCTTTCTATTTCTGAGACTTTCTTATTAAGATGGAATAATTTAAAATGAACCCAGTATTCAAAATAAAGGAGAATCTTCAATTTGAATAACTGTATTATTACATTTTCATTATTATTATTCATTATATCATCCTTACCAAAACCTAGTGTCTTGTTTGCCTTTGTGACTGCAGCTACTCATTAATAAGATATTTTCAATTAGCTGTCCACGGATTTTTTTCCCCTCAGTGGTTTCAGTGTTGTAGGTTTTTTCCTGAGTGGAGAGAACTAATTTAAAGTCATCCATGTGTATGAGTAATTCAAATTTTTCCTTCCAGTGGGCATTACCTTTCACTTTACTGTGTTGAATTTAATCTGCCATCATGGTGCCCAATTGTCTAACGGTTAAGTTACAGATAATTTTTAGTTTTTAACAACCAAAATAATTTACCATTCTCCATAGATTTTTTCTACCTAATGATTTAGCTCCTTATCCATATAAATAAATATATTTTTTTAAAAGGACTCATTCAGGCACCCACTTCTAAACTGACCATATATTTTCACTTGTAACCAGTTTCTAAATAACTAAAGGACTTTCCTTCTAATCTGTCAATGCTTAGTTTCCTTGGCCTCTTGAAATAAGCTTTATCAAAGCTGTTTGTTCAATTTTAATATATCTCTCGATGCCAGCTCTTTTCTTCATAGATCTTTTGACTCTGTGAAGTAATTCTAATGCATTGGAGAGCCACAATTTTCCTTTATGTAAGTGATGTTCAATCCCATGTTTTATAGCTCTTCCTGTGATTTTTTTTTCCACCTTATTTAACTGCCTATCCTAATTTTAAGGACCACAGTTTTGGTCCTTAGGGTCACATTTTATATGAGTGCTGAATTTTGTTATGCTTTGTCAGAATCCAACCTGTCAATAAACTCTTTTTAAAAAAAAAATATAGACACGGTTTATAACATCTAAAATATCTTTACTAATTTGCTTCTGACTATCCATGAACTGTAGTATTTGGCTGTTCATTATGTGTGGCATCACTTTATTATTTATTAATCCTTTATAAACTTACCACAAGTGTCTCTTGGTCACATTTTAATTCATACCTTATCCACTGTTGGTAAAGGTTTCAAGAGCTCTTAAATTTACTTAGAAATTAAGGTTAGGGACAGACATTACATATAAACCAGTTTAAGTGATCAGAAACTAATTGATTTAAAACTGTAACAGAACATAAGTTCAGTGCCTATAAACCAGTTTCAAAATGGCTGAAACTGGTTTAAGATAAACCTGGCTGAGTGTAGCATCAGACTTAACTGATTTGGGTCAAACCAATTTATGAAACTTCTGTCCCAGAACCCTTCCTGGTTTAAGTTAAACCAGAGTCCCCCAGCATTCCAGATGCTTTGCAGCCCTGGGCTGGGCTGGGCTGGATGGGGCTGTCTATTCCAGAGAGTGGGGCTACCCCTGCCCCTCTCCTCCATAGCTACAAGGAGTTGGGAGACTGCAGGCACAGCAGCATCTGCCTGGCTTCCCCCTGCCCCCCCCCACTTTGCTACTCACTGTTCATGCAGGAATTCCCCCCCCCCCATTCCCTCTCCTCTTCCTCTGCAAGGACCCCAGTGGCATTGACTCTAGAAGCCATAAGGTATTTTAGCTAATGCTGAGAGGTGTGTGTCTCCAATTTCACTGAGACAGGACAAATGCAGACAGGACAGGAGCTTTTGGAGCTAATCAACAGGTCAGCTGGTAATATCTCTCCATTCCTTCCTTGGAAAAAGCTGTTTAAGAAGAGCTTGAACTAATGAGAGGCTTTTGTTTATTTGATGGGCTGATAAACGTTGTGCTATCAGAACCCTGCTGGCTTGCTTGCCTGTCAGTTTGCTGTAGACAATATGAAGAAGCAGGGAGAGGGAGACTGAAAAGCTCAGTATCATTAACAGATGCATATACTGCACAACCACCTTTGCCTCAGAATGCTAGCTGTGGGGTCTGGGGTCTGGCAACATTCCCACCCTTTGAGCAGTAAATAGGGAAAAGCTTGGGATTGTGCAGGCAGGGTGGGGGTTTACACCCCTCCCTAATCAGAGTGTCTTACTAGGGCTTGGCCATGCCCCCCCCACCATCTCAGCACTAAGGAAGGGAAGGGGGGGTGCTGCTTTAGCACTCCCCACCTTCTAGCCTGAGCCACTGCAAGCATGTGTCTGCATTTCTTGATTTAAAAAATGAATGTCTATCCACCTCCAAACCAGTTCAAGCTCTGCAGGTTAGACTAACCTGCAAAGATAGAATCAATTTAGGCTCAGGTTTTTCAAATGTCTGTCCCTAGCCCATGGGGTACATGCAGACATTCAGAAAGCAGGGAGGAGAACTCATCTAACTTATACATTTTACTTTGAGTAACCTGAGTTTAAACCAGAAGTGCACAGTACATGTTTGCCTTCGTGGGGAGAGGGTGCACAGGCAGCCTGTGCTGGTGGAGACCCAGTTGGGGGACATTTATGCATGCATCCAACCAAGTTCTCCAGACTCCCTGGGCTGCTGGATGCTGCCAGGCACAGCCTAGTACCAGTGACTCTCCAGATTGGCTACCTGGCATGGAGAACCACACCCTCAACCCCCACTCTCTCACAGTGACCCCCCACCTGCCTCACCCACAGGCTTCCAGAAGGGACCCAGAGTTACTACCCTGTCTTGTTAATTGCGCATGTCAGCTTCCTGGCCTGCCTACACCCCCACCATAACACCCTACCACATGCGCCCAAACCCATAGACCCAGAAGATGGAGCATGTCCTTCTTCTCACCCTATGCAACGATCACTGTAAGCTGTAGGACATCATGTGCACCCATCTGGAAGTGGCCCAGCAGTTAGTCATGATGGGATGTGCCTTCCTGTCTAGGAGCCAGCAGCCAGCTGTCCCATGTCGTGCCGCCTACTGCATCCTGGACTAGGCCAGTGACTTCCACGTGGCCGAAGAGGAGGAGGCCATCAATGACACCACAGACTCCAGGGTGCTCTGACACCATCTCCAAATTGTCAAGCAGCAGTCCTGGGCCTGCACCACCGGCAGCAACTTGTGGGCTCAGATCATTCTGGGCACTTGGCATAATGAACAGTGGGTCTGGAACTTTCACATGTACCCAACCACCTTCATGAACTTCATTTCTCAGCAGACCCCGGCATCAAGTAAACCCTCACTCCAGAGAAGTAGGTTGCCATTGCCATCTGGAAGCTGGCCACCCCTTACAACATCCACTCCGTTGGCAACCACATTAGTATTGTCAAATCCACAGCTAGAGAGGCCACCTGGGAGGTGTGCCTGCACATCCAGAATGTAATGACTAACTGCTTAATTTGCCTCAACCCACAAGAAATGGTTGCCGGCTTCTGCCCCATGGGCTTTCCCAACTATGTCTGGGCTTGTGGATGGCACCAAGCTCCCCATCCTTTGCCTTCCCCAAGGCACCCAGGAGTTCATCAGCTGGAAGGGTTTCTTCTCTATCCCTGGCTGAGTGAAGTGGCCTTCATGGTTGACAATACCTGGGTCTTCCACAGCTCCACTTTCTCCCAGATAATGGAGAACTGGTGCTATGGCCCTGGGGTCTCAAACTTTGAAGTTGATGGTGTCCTCATCCCACCCCTCATAATTGGGGACCCAGCCTATTCTCTTCTGCCTTAGTTCATGAAGCCCTACAGGGGACATCTGGACTCATGGAAAGAGCGAGCTTGGCAGAGGGGAATTTCTTTCTGGTTCTGGATGTAATGCAACTCCAGTGGTTCTGAACAGTGGTTGTTTTCACTTGTCCTTAACCACCCCATCCTATCTGCCACCTAGCCCTGAAGCACTGTGGAGTGGGGCAGGGTGCAGGACCTCGACACTTGTAACTGTTTCTTACATTTTATCCACAGAGTAAATTAATTTTTTTAGTGCTTTTACATGAGTCAAAAGGGCAGGGGGCAGAATGCCCTGCAGCTTAGGGATGGGCAAGGAAGCCTGGTTCCATGCCAAATGCTCTGAGTAGGTGGAGGGGTGGTCAGCTACGCTCATTAGCTGAGAATGGGCCTGAGAGATAAGGAAAGCAATGTGACTATTGCAGATTTATGCTACCACATGTCTAAAGATGGGCTGTCAACCACCTATTGCTGGTTGAGGATTGGGGTGAGGGCTGATGCTCATAGTGGGGGTACCCATGAAATGGAGGGCCCAGCATTGGGGTCCAGGTCTAGAGTTGCAAGGAATGAGGCCAAGCCCCAGAGGTTATAGGGTCACCTTCAACCTAGTTCCAAGGTTCTGCCTCTCCCCCCCTCAACCCACCAGAAGCATACCTTCTGCATCAGCTTCTGCTTGGGGTGGGTAGGTGGATCCATCTTGGGGTCTGGGTCACAGGGTATAAAATGTGTGGTCTGTGGGACTGTGCTTGAGTCTGGAGGTGTGGAAAATCCTCACTCAGTGTGTAAATGCTGGGGTCTGGGCCTGTGGGGCTATGCCTGAATTTGGAAGTGTGGAGCTCCCTGGCTTGGTGTGTGAATGCTGGGGTCCAGGGCTGTGGATTTGGGATTTTCCTGGCCCCACAGTTTGGATCTATGTTAGATTGTGGGGTGCTTTGTGATGGGATCTTGGGGGTGTGGGTGCATGGCCCAGGGCCTCTGGTCTCCAGGGCCTGGGAAATGTGCAGAGAACAAAGCTGCCTCACTTCCCTCTGCTTCCTTTCTGTGGCTTGCAGCTAGCTGGAGGCAGGGCTGGGGCTTGGACTTCTTTGGCCCTGAGACAGCCCCAGGGGTGGGATTTGCTGGGCACTTGGCTGGTGTGGGGTGAGCACAAAGCATCCTGGGATGTTAGAGGGTAGAAATCTAACTTGAATCAATAGCGGGACAGTGCAAATCTTTGATAGATCAATCTACCTTGAATTGATCTTGACTTAGTGTACCTGAGACATGATTTATATGTAGGTTGCCTGTACTATTTTTTGCCTGATCTATGCACAGTGAGCATCTGCATACCTATGGGTTTAGATCAATCCATGTTCACTTAGGCAGATCTAAGGGTAACATCTGCACATACCAAAAGTTTTGTTGGCTTTCATTGAGACTTAAGGCATGTTTATACTGCAAACAGAGAGATTGCAAAAGTGGCAAGAGGGAGCATCCGTCTGCATGGATACACTGCCTCATTTCTGAGTTTGTTACATGTAGAACAGGAGCAGGTCAGCAGGGAGCAGTCTTCATTGGCTGGGAAGCAACTCAGACCAGAGTCGACCCTAGGGGTCTGCAGGGCCCGGGTCATATCAGGCTGTGCAGGGCCTGTGTGGAGGGGGAAGGGAGTGGTGAGCGGCCGGAGTGGGGGGTGGGTGGGGGTGGCGAGTGATCAAAACATGGAGATGACAGCCTGCGGCAGCCAGCAGAGCCTGTATGGTACTGTCTGTGGGACCCCTCAAAGCGTGGGGCCTGAAGCGGTCACCCCAATTCATGTCCCCCAAGGGATGGCTCTGGCATAGACATACCCATTGAGTCAACTTAGGCAAATTGTTTAGGCCTAGACCTCAACGATGCTTAGGTGGAAAGTGACGGGTGCCCCCTTTGAGGTTCTAGGTCTTAAACTCTCTGGGCATGTCTACATGTGGCCGTATGGTACCTTTGTTATTGCACCGTCATTTAGTACTTCCAAAAGACCCATACTGCACTGCGCTGGGCATGCATGGTTATTTTTGACCATTAAGTCACTGTAGCAACACACTATATTGAGGGAGCATGTTGCTACAGTGACATAGTGGCGGCATCATGGTTTTTGCCAATGGACACTATGGTGCCATAGCACATTGCTATGGTGCCATAGCATCTTGTGTAGATGCCCCCTGTGTGCCCTACTTTCCAATCTCTAATGTAGGAATAGAGACTCTCTCTGTAACAACCCACCTGTAGTCTGTCTTCTCTGTTTAGAGCAGGGACTCATTTTCTAAGTACTGGTATATTCAGTGCCTAGCAAAATGAGATCTTTGCTGAGACCTTTAGATGCTACCGTAGAACAGCTTTTAACCATTTCATAGTAGTCACTAATCTTTTCTCTCTCCAGATTTGCATCTTAATGTCTCAAGTCATAAGTTAAAGAAAATTTTACGGTCTCATGCTGGTCCATATTTATGCATGGACCTTGCTCGAAGCAGGCATGCAACTGGGATACCAGAGAGGGTGGTTGTGACAAGAGATGAATTGCTAAGTACCTAAGTATAAAAGAAATTCTGAAAATGGCAAGGAAACTTGTGGAGCACTAGTTCACGCTATTTCTGGCCCTTGCCATTGCTATGACCTCACTTTCATTATCAGTGCATTTACTTAAATTCTCAATAATGTAAATCTTTGCATCAGTTTTTAAATTTTAGCATAAAAAATCCTGGCAGTGCAAAAAGGACATGTCCTTTGCTTAGAGATAAAAGATATCTTCAATCTGATTAATGAAACAAGGTATACCATGTTATGACTCATATTGTGGGAGTACTTAAGAGTGCCAGGGTTCTATTGTACTGGGTGCAATATAAAGATGGAAAAAGGTATAAAAAGATGGGTTCTGCCTCCAAAGAACTTACAGTCCTAAGTATAAGACAAGCAGCAAGGTAGATGCAACAGATGCAAAGAGAAGCACAAGGGAACAATGAGACTATGCTGCTTAGCATCGAAAGCAGAGGCCACAGCAGACCAGCTGCCTAACCATCGCTCTATCCAGCAGTAAAATTTCTAGCTTCCAAAGGTAGAAAAAGAAATAGTTCTGAGGCCTCCAGCTAGTAATATCCTTCAAGTGTTCCTCCAGGGCGGAGGCTTACCTTGCAGGGTGCATTAGAGCAGAGAGAGAAAACTGTGCGTGTCATCAGCACTCTGAAACTCCACCCCATGTCTCCAAATGATCACACCAAAGAGGCTTCACAGATATCCTGCCTGGTCTTCCAACTATGACTAGAACTACTGTTACAGAGCATGCTGAGAGCTATATTTGTATTTCATTGATATTTTCTTTGATATTGATGGTTTGCATCCCATGTAAGTAAGTGTAAAATATCATGTTGAATGAAATAGTTTAGGAAGAACAAGGCTTTGGAAGTCTTAGGTGGAAAAATTGAAGTCTTGGTGAAAAGAACCACAATCTGAAGTGAAATCTGCCTGCCCACTGTTTGTTGAAAATGCAATATTTTATACATAATTCACAGACTATCTATTGACACTATTAAGGTCTGTGCTTAAGACTCTCTTAGTGAAAAATTACTGCATGTGTATGATTAGCAAGATCATTTTAGTGTAAGAACTTTTTTGTTTCTTTTACTCCTTTAAGTGATATATTTGGTCACAATAGAATCAGGAAGACAATTTTTTCTGGGGGTCAGGCTAAAAACTGGGGGTGGAGAGGAAACAATTCCCTGCTGTATCAGACATTTCCTCTATGACAAGTCACTGAGTTGCCCCGTGTCTCAGTTAACATCTGAGAAAAGGGAGGCAATTGTAATCCTCTGGCTGTTTTGAGTAGAGTGGAATGAGCCAAAACATTGGAAAAAATATTTGGTTTGGGAACCTTAATATTTTTCAGTTTCTTGATAAAGAGAGAAAAGTGAAAACAAAAATTGCTTCAGGTGAACCAAATGTTTCATTCATCCTAAAATGAAACATCTCATTTTGTTTTCAACTACTCGAAACTTTTTTTTAAGCATACTTCAATCTTTTAATCTTTTTTTTAGTGTACTTCAGAAAAGAACTTTTTTCATTTAAAAGTTTATAAAAATTGATTTGGCACTTCTTAGACAAATATTTTGGCATTTTTAAAAGAATATTTTCATTTTGTTGATAATATTAAAATAAAATATTAATATTTTCCAAAATCGTTTTCTCTGATTTGTTTTTCAACCAAAACCATTTACCAAATATAGACTAATTTTCCAAATAGTTTCAGTCCTTCAGAAACTCAATTTTTGGTGAATTTACTATTCAGCAATCAATATTATCATCAAGCTCTACTTGTGAAGGAAAATGCTTGAAAAATTGTGAGGTATTGTGGTAGCGGGGACAGTATAAGTAAGATTGATAGAATAATTAAAATCAGTGAAATAATAAATTACAATTCATTTCTGGGAATCCCTAGGCTTTAGAGGATTAAAAGGTCTAAATGTTCATGGCTTGACCACCTATCTTCAGTGTCTCAATTACCATGTGCTCAGAGTTTGGTGTTCAAGATGCCAGAGCTTATAATTGAGAGGGATGAAAGATGGCATTAAAGGATCTTTGTGCCATCTGGCTTCCAGGCTGCACCAAGGCCCAGAGATCTCTGGTATAAGCTGGTATAGCACCCTGGAGAGAGATCATAAATTATGTCAACTCAGCAGTGTAGTGATGTGCCCAGGCACCCAGGGCAAAGTGGAAGCAGTGACTTCTGGTTGCTTCTGCATTCATGCAAACACAAGCTACCGACAGCAGTCATTTCTTTTCCCCTCCCCAAGTTGGAACCAATGCAGAAAGAAATTATGTTTGTCATGCAATTGACCTCCTGAAAAGTGCTGTATAGCCATGCCATGGCGCACGTGCATGGCTGCAGAGCACTTTAAAAGTGGCCAGTCATGCAACAAATTAACCCCCATTTGATGAGGGATCAGATAAAGGCACTCCACTTTGGAGTGCCTTAGGGAACTTTTGTTTCCTAGAGTCAGTCTGTCGAGCTCAGCCCCACCCCCAGAGCTGTCTGCAGGGAAGGGGGAGAGCGTATTGTGGGCTGGGGTTTGCTCAGCCTGAGGTGGAGTAGGTGGATTAGATTCCTCCTGCTTCACAGCTCCTACCCTCCAGCTCAGGCTGGGCAACCCCCAGCCTGCATTATGCTCCCCTCCCTTCTCCCCCCTCCCTTCCTGCAGACAGCACTGGAGCTGGGGGTGGGGCAGGACTAGGGGAGAGGCTGCAGGCAATCCCCTGGGGTTTGACTCCCCCCTGCACACTACCCAACAGGTGAAAGTCTATGTACCATGAGTTAGAGTGAGGGCCTGAGAGTCTGTGAGTGCCCAGGGTCGTTGCCCCCTCCACAGTTACATCTCAGTGTCAGCTTTGTGAGGCTACCCAGTATCTCAGGAGCGCTCCAGGCTGCAGCATTATTCCTGACACAATCACTTCTTCTTTGGCTGTACCCTCAGCACATTCCCATATCCCAACTTTTAGAAAAGGCTTCTTGGAAGCCAGACTTCAATGTTTCCTTCTTCAGTTTGAGCTTGTGGATCCTCCTTTAGTTGGGTTTGGGGCTTTAGAGCCCCTTTGCTTTACTATAGCACATTTATGTTGCATAGAGGGAATGGAGAAAGGTGGGGAATCTCACCAGTTAATGATTTTATAATTCAATTCTACTTATTGTTAATTGAAGGTAGACTGTGAAGATAATGCTTTAGATTTTATCTGAATAATAAGAAATATGCCTTGCTCTCTGGATGTGTATAATGCCTTGAAATTGCCTTTTCCAAATTCCATGATTGCTTTTATGGAAGGACAAACATTTACTTTGCCTTGCCTTTTAAAATAAAAGCTCATTCAAAGATTCATTGCTGATGCTTGTACACATTTTTGCTGAAAAGCTCTGAAGAGATTTTTTTTTAAGGCTAATAAGGCAGCTGCTGTAACTTGTCCAACAGGACAGAAAGCAGAAGTTTGCTTTTGCTAAGGAATTCTGTGATTGCACATTGCTAACTTCATTGTGAAGTGCAGTTTATTTTTAAGAAAGGAGAAGAAAAGAAAGAAAAAGAAACAGGCAGAGGCAACGTAAAACATAGTTATTAACTTTACAAAGCAAGACAAGAGCAGCATCCAAAGAATTCATGTTTGAAGCAACGGATAATCCTGTAGTTGCTGCTTCTCGGTAAAATTCTGAGCATGTTAGAGACGGCCTTTATTCAAAAATGGCATGTGCACATCAAAATTGCTTTCATTGTCTTTTATACAGTAGCTTTCTTTAAAGTAAGGAAACACCTATGCAGAAATGGAAACGGAATTCTGTTTTACTCCAAAGTTGGTTCATTTTTGTCTAAAGTAAATGCTGGGTTTTGGCAGCCCACAGAAGTATATTTAACACTGTGAAGGTGAATTGTCACTACAGTAGGAACTGGATGCAGGTATCAGCATTAGGGAGTTATTGTCTGTTCTTTGTGAGTGGGTCCTTGTTAAAGAGTTTTAACAAGGCTCCTATGGGAGCCTTAATTCCCCACCCTCCCGCTTTCCTGATGGAGGTGCTTTCCAGGCTGCTTGGTGGCCATGTGCACATGCACATGGTGCCCTCTGCCTGACCGCCCTCCTCCCACTCCCTCTCTGCCCCTTGCAGGCTAGAACTCTGCTAGCCTGCAGAGAGCTCTTTGCAAAACTGCAAAATCCACAGG
This sequence comes from Alligator sinensis, assembly GCF_000455745.1. Lineage (NCBI taxonomy): Eukaryota > Metazoa > Chordata > Crocodylia > Alligatoridae > Alligator > Alligator sinensis. Next base: position 1,156,393 of record NW_005842254.1, read on the forward strand.
TTTCTCCATTTAAAATGAGAAATCCATGTTTGCTGTTGGTAAAGGGGGAAATACACATTTTTCTCTTGTTTTCCATAGGAAATGGAAAACCCAGATCCCTGCTGATCAAGCAGGTTTTGCTGGTGGGTCCTAGTCTAAGTAGAAGAGGTTACTTCTTTGCCTGCTGATCAGCACCATTCTCAGTTGTGCTGCAGCTGCCTTTTACTCCACCACCTGAGCCCAGCTCTTGTAATGCCTCTCTTCAGCTAGTTTGCTCCAGGTACATGGTCAGCTGAATTTCTATGGCTTTGGAGCTGCTACTCTATTAGCCTTCTCAGCTGCCTATTTTTTCCAGTTGGTCTCCAGTCAGTTGTCTCTTTTCCTCTCCTAAAGTAAAAGGAAGTAGAACCCCCTGTTACAATCATGTAACAGAAATATGTATTGTCCAAATTGTAAACCTGAATCCTGCATACATGGTGGCATTTTGCGAAGTCTGTTTAGCTTTCTTGACACCAATCTCATTGTTCTGGGCTAATTCAAAAGATAGGACATGTTAAGGAGAAGAAACTTCTTTGAAGTTTTTCTTTTTCCTACTGAGATATAGCACAACACATTAACATCACCTATGAACCGTATGAGTGCTTTATGGAGAAGCCCTACAGAATGTTGTAAGTATTAAGCCACTGAGTTTCAGTAGAAATCAGTCTACATAATTGTACATAAATGTAAAAATTTAATAGAAGAGAACTTATCTAGAAGTTTTTGAACCACCATACGTAATTATGTTGCCAGGACTATAACTGTCTATTAAAAATATATAGTTCAAAACACTTCTACAAATGCCAACTTTCTGTGAAATTATATAGAACATTTCTGTACAAGATCAGTAGGAATGGCTGAAGGTCTTGGTGGCGTGCTGGTCATTTTATATCGTGGAGTTCATGATGTTCCTGCCTTGAAGTTTACACTTCAACAAATGCTTAACTTAAGCATATGGCTGCTGTTTGACTAAGCATTCTGTATTAGGTTTCTGACTGATGTGGGCCTTCTATCCCTTTTATTTAATTGATTCAGCATAGCTTTGAAGATGACACCTGTTTCTGATCTTGAATCCTGAAGCTCTTCCATCCTTTTAGTCAGTACATAGGTTGCTCATTACAGTGTGCTTGTTTCTTGTATTTACCCCTCCCACCTGCTTTTGTTGCCACCTGTTTGTCTGTAGGCTTATGCTTAAATTGTACAAAATTCTGGGCAGGGATCCCTAGTACACTGATACAGTATGTAGCACAACAAGGTTGTATCCTCTAGTGATAGCACAATAATAATGACCTGGATGCTTAATGATTTAAGTCATTAAGACCTTTTAATGGCCTGTTTCATTTCTTTTTTTTTTCTTTTTTTTTTTTTTCCTTTTGTATGGATTTGACATGGATACTAGGGCAATGTGAAGCTTCAGTAGCCAATTCAAATCAGAGGAGATTCAGCCCGATTCAGGGACCAAAGCTCTGAATCCGAATCGAATCAGGAGACTAATTAAAAGATCCAAATTGATTTGTAAAAGATTTGGCAATCCAGCCATAAACTAAACAGGCAGCTGACACAGCTGCTTCCATCTGGTAAGTCTGTTGAGGTTGGGGGAGGGAAGGAGTGTAGGGGAGGGAAGGATTGGGGCTGGGGGGTGTTACTCAGGGAGGGGGTGGGGGGTCGTGGAAGTACTGGGAATGGGGTCCCCCCCCCCCCAACCCCGGCCCCCCCCCCACCCCGTCCTGCCCCGCCTCGCCCCGCCCCGCCCCGGCTGGGCAAGTGGCAGCAGAGCAGATCCCCCACTTTGAGCACTGCTGTGCCTGCATCCCCACTCCCCATCCCCGTCCCCAAATAACGCACCCCCACCCCAGCTGGGCATCTTGTCCCAGCCCTAGTCCCAATCCCTCCCTCCCCCATGCCTTTTCCCTCCCCACTCCCACAACCCCAATAGACTTACCAGCTGGAGGCAGCTGTGTCAGCTGCCTGTGTTGTCTGTGGCTGAATCTCTGAAGTGTCACCAAATTTTTCGGATCTGATTCAGCTGAATTGAATTGGGACAGTCATTCGAATCTCCGAATCGAATCACTTCCCATCCTCCAAATCAGCCAAATCCAAATCCGAAGTGAATACTTGCTGCTTTGCATAGGCCTAATGAATTTCTACTCTCTGGGCATGTCTACACATGCATTAATGAGCCTCTGCTACTGCACATTAAGTTTAGTACCTCTACTATGAGGTACTACAAAAAATGTGCAGTAGCTGGTGCTAATGTGCAGTAGCAAAGGTGCATGGTATTTTTGTGATACTTAATGCACAGTAGACTAATTCTGCTGTGCATTAGTAACTTAGTACAGCTTTTGCTGTGATGCACTAATGCACTGTAGAATTAGTCTACTGTGCATTAAGTGTTTCATGTAGATGCTCATGCCCTCTCTGGCCTAGTAGGGGTCATTCTAACATTGGGATGGTCATAAAATGGTAAATCACAAAATAATAGATAATTGCCACAAAGTTAGGAGTGGTTGTTTATGAACCAAGTACTCAGTCAGGTATTCTCTATTCAGCCTATTGCTAGTGGCTGCTCCTGAAAACAAAATAGCAAGCAAGTGTTTCTCCACTTCAAAAAAATAAATGAACATAGCGTTCCCCTTTTAATAACGACACAAGGCTTCTTATGCTTTTCCTGTTGTAACACCAAGTGATGAGAAATAGGGAGGGCTCCCAAACAGTAGAATAGATGGAGCTCAGTCCTGACAAAGCTCAGGACTGTCTGACATATGAAAATGTTCTTAATGAATGAGTACACCTGAAGGTTACATGACTGTGTGCATGAGAGAGAGAGTGTAGCTTGACTGAACATAAGGACATTTTCATGAAACTTTCATTAGCACTCAGCATTGGTGTAACTAAATCCATGAAAATCCATAGGAATTTTACTATTTATGTCCTAGGTCTGGTCTATACCACAGTGTTTTCCCAGCATAATTAAGTCTGATTGGGGTGTGAGATGATTGCAGTCTCTGGCTAATATAGCTATGTCAGCAAAACCTTCCATCTAGATGCAATGGTACTGATAAAAGAAAGCTTTCTCCAGTTTAGTTGTCATTGGGGGAGGGGTGTGTGTGTGATATGATAGTTGTACCACCCTTCTGCTGACATATGCCACATCTATAGTAGGGGAAGACACTAGCAACTTCATAATGTAGACAAACTCTAAAGAACTCAGCAAATTACAAATGTATAAGCCAGGTGTCACTGTCTTATTTAAAGTATCTCTACTTAGCACTAGTCCTACCCTTCTCTAAACACCCGCTTTTCTGGACACAGTCATGGAGACTGTTTTCCATTCCAATGTTTTTCTTCAGCCATCTGAATTCTGCTGCTCTTCTTCTGAGCTGTTTGCAGTATTATACAGGCCATCATGATGTGTTGACTATGGATGGACAAATGCCCTGTCAAGTAAGTCAAACCTATAAGAAGAAAATCCCCAAGCACATGCAGTCGTGTCCTCCGGGATATCAGCATCAGGGAAGCACATGGATTTGAAAAGAGAATGGGAAGAAACATTCATTACACTATCAAAAATGATCCTGCAGATTTGCATATTAATTAGCTAGAATCTGCCAAGAAGTTCTACAACAGGAAAACTTAGACAAATGTAATTTTGTGTTCATTCTGAAAGGGATGGCTGGATGCCCACATAAACATTATATCTCTGTGAAAAGTGTGCGTTCTTATCTCTTATCAGATTTGTCAAGATGAAATTAGTCCTGTGTATAACACCTATTGAGATGCAGGGAATCTTAGGGATTAAATAAACAAAAAAACCTGCAATTATAAATCCTTGTTAGGGCATTTCAGATGAATGTGCAGCATGCTAAGAGGACAACAAAATTGCACCCAGGAAATATATTTTAAAAATCCCCAAATCTCAAGCCATGTCTGAGAGTAGAATGGAGATTTTTATAGCATGTCAAAGAATAATTCTCTGAAAGGATCATAGCATATTCCAAGAGTCAGGGTGCAGGGAGCTTCTGAGGGTAAGAACACTCTATATAGACTATACATACATATACTGCATATTTAGACATTCTTATCCTTGGCAGATCACCTTCTGTGTGTTCTTTCATTATGTTATATTGAGCTTTGTGATAAAAGTAAATTTCAGAGATTTGGCACACTGGGGAAATGGAGGAGGAAGGTCACTCCTTAGAGTAATGGCTGCCCCCAGGAAGCAGAGAGAGGAAAAAGACATTTAAGTGAATTGGGGTCTTCCAGTCTGCTTATGCTGATTTAGGTCTATCCATTTAAAGAAAACTAAATGAATCCAAAGGACAGATGAAACTAACACTAACTTGACTAAAAGGCCTTACTTATTTAGAAAGCAATTTTTTTTTCTTCAGACACTGTAAATTTCCATTAATCTACTTCTGTGGAAGCGAAGGAGGAAACCTAATGCATTTATTAAATCACTAAGTGGGATATCCTTTCCTGCTTTCTGAGGAATGTTAACCACTTACTCTAGTTTGCTGAGCACAGGTTGATGGCTTTTGACCACAAGACATAATTTAATGGATTGAACTGTATGTCAGTCATGGCAGTAACTAGGCCAAGCAGAAGTTCCACCTTATCTTTATATAGACAGTTTTAATTTAACTTATTGTTATATTAAAGAGAAACAAAAAATGCAAAATACTTTAGATCATACTAATTTTACTTAGATTTCTAGTATAATCTGTTTTTGTAGATAACCTTGCAAAATAGTTGCCTATAGTTTGCAATAGCCCCTTCAAATTAAAACTCCTGGAGGGTTTTAATTAAAAAAAATCTCACAAGCAGCTATGGACTAGTCAGAAGGGCATAGTGATACTGTGTTTCTCTGCCTGTGCGCCTCATCAAATTAAAGGTTTGACAAAAATATTTGTCAATAGCGATACAAGGACAACCAACTGCATTTTAAATAAAGATCCCAACTAGACTTATATTAATTTAATATTTAACTCTATGAATGAATTAATTAATTGATCAGTTTGTTTATAATGTGCACATTTCAAGAAGCTCAAACTATGCAGAACCCTACCAAGAGACTGATGGTAGAAGGGGGAAAGACATTTTTGGAGGGGTTTGAGTTGGATAATCAGATTTGTAACAAGCTATTCAGATTGAAGCACTCCTGAAACTGTGGTGAAGAATGGGTAATCTATGGAAATGGAAGTCTTCCTGGAAAAAGAAGTGGAACATATGAACTGTGTTATCGCAACCAGAAGCAGCATAGCTATGTCTGTATGGCTTCAAGGGCCATCCAATTAGCACTATTTGTGACAGCACCAGTTACCCAGCCTCTGGTTACACTGCTTCCTCTGGGGGAGGGAAGTGTACATGGAGAAGTGTGGTTTAGAAATAGTTGAGCTGTGGGAAGATACCTACCCTGGCTCCTTCCTATCTTGATCACATATTTGTGTATAGAACCACATTCTGTTGTGTAGACACTAGTGAATTTGCCCATGATCATATAGGAAGTCTATGGTAGAGCAGGGACTTGAACCATGAGCTGCCCTAACCACATTTCTTCTCCAAGTGATAAAACCAGAGTCTGTTTATATCCTACACTTCCTTTTAAAACACAGTAAGAGAATATGTGAAGAATTAGATCCATGTTCATCAATATGGATGTACCATATTTACTGTACCATATTTACCACATGCACCTTTCCTGCAAAATCAGCCCTCCAAAATTGGGGGGGTATATCTTAAAGCAGTCAAAGGAGTTAGTTGACTCATTGTTCTTTAGTCCAGAGGTGTTCATTGTCATCTTTCCTTTTTAATGGTCTTGATGTTCCACTAATCAAGGTAATCTTTCTTCTGGCAAATTTGTTGCCTGTTAGATGTTCCTAATCTCTCTTCTTTCTTCTGTAATTTCACATCCCTGGTCACTCTTTAGTCGTTTCAAACTCATAGACCCACGCAAGGATGGATTCAGGGGGTGGTGGTACACTGATGCACTTGTGCCCCACTTTGATTCCTGCTCCACCCATAGTTTAAAACCATCTGCCTGGCAGTGGGAGCAGCATTTCTAGTCAGGCAGTGCTGAGGGAGTTGCTTGACTTCATGTCTCAATCTACCTAATCTCTGCTAAACTCTTCATTGCACAGGTATTAATGACCTCTCTTCTTTTTAATGATCTTGATGTTCCACCAATCAAATTATCCTTTGTTCCTCAATTCTACTGTCTGTTAGCTGCTCCTCATAATTCAGTGCCTATTTTACAGCCCTGCAGATTGTTTTTACTCATTCCAATGAAGTTATATTATTTTTTGCTTCAATCTTCAGGACTCCTTGAGGTGTTAAACTCCACCCCCCCATGCTTTACTGGCAGAAGCAGAGCATTACTTCTACCTGGCTCCACAGCTTCTGTATAGATCTGACGCTTCAGCAGAGCTTTTTGGCATTTTCACCTAAAGCTGATTCAATTAGCTATTAAAGGGGCAAAAAAGCACCACTAGAACTTCCGATCTATATGTACCCAGGTGAGCTGGGTCTAACTAACGTACTTCCTCTTCTAGGCATATGCTGGGCTTGGCACAGGAGCACACTGAATTTAAAGTAAAGCACTGTTTTGTTCTTATTTTTTTAATGTCTGCAAGCAGCCAAACTGGATAATATAGCTCTAGGCCCCTTGCTTATTAGTAAAGCTTCTAGTTTATTTTTAACTGGAGAAAAATATATGTTGTTTTATTATAATGCACTGCACCATCTGCACCCCCTTTTTCAAAATTCTACATCTGACCCAGATCCACATGTGGAGAACAGTTTCCAGGAGCAGCTAGGGTTTAAGCTTTTATTTAAGCTGTAAAGGAAGGGTGAGTTAGCTGATGATTAGGCTTTGTCCCTGGTCTTTGCAACCATAATTCTGGAAAAAGATCTTGTTGTATTCATTTTACCTTCCCAAAAAACAAGGTATGTGTCTTATTCAGGGGTATGTGGTATGTAAGAAAATGTTATTTCCATGTGTAGAGTGTGTGATATTCTCCATGATTTCTGATAGGCACCTAGACTACAGGATCAGATTTTGAAAGCCTTGCCCAGCTTGAATAGCATGTGGGTTCATAAATAGTTCCACTGAAGTTATAGGAGCTAATTTATTGATTTGGGAGCTATCCAACAGGAGTAAGGCTGCTAGAATCTTCTCCATGCTATTAGCCAATCAGAAATCCTGACTGTTATGTTCATATATGTTATCTATGAGGCCTGGCTAACCATTTATGTGTAAACCAAATTTGAACATGGGTAGAGAAGGTGACAATTCTGCCTTTATAATTTACTCCTTTGTCAAAATGTGGAGGATGGGAGCTGGTGGTTAACAATAAGTCTTAGTGCACAGTATTCACTTCAATAGTTCTGTTGATGCCATTTCTCATTTCTTATAGGTAGAAGCCATTACAGCTTGAGGTCTGATCATACAATATAGTCCTGCCAGTGCAGGTCCATGTGCCCCTTTGGAGTTTTATTGGTGCTAATCAGATGCTCTACTCATACAAATCTTGGTGTGAGCAAAGCATGAGTAGCCTTTTGGTACTGCTACCTGTGATAATTAGTGAAAGGAACATTTACTTGCTTCATTCTTAAAAAAAGTAAACTTAATAGTACAAAAAGTAGAGTGATCATAGAGTACTGTTCCTCCACAGCCACTGTAGAGGACTCTAAAGGCGGTACTATGGGAACAATAGTAAATTAGATAGCCCCTTCAGGGTGCCAGATTACAACATTCATGCAACATAAAAGGTCGCAAAACCTCACTTCTTTCATAACACCAGCACCTATAAAAAAAACCCCAACCAACAAACCTCCCCCCCCCCCCCCCCCCCAAAAAAAAACCAAACAAACAAACCCATACCGTTCTGCAGAGAAATAATTATGGATGGTATGAAATATCTTTGATAACCTTACAGGAGATAAGGATTATTCCATCATAAATGGAGAGTGGTAGTTTCCTAGTGATCACAAATACTTATATAAATAAAATCACAGATAAAATAAAAATATGGAATCTGGTGGAAATGTGTGCATCTTGTGCATGGAAAGAATGTTGGACAAACGTTTTCAGGAACAGTGATTCGCAGTGAAAATATCTGCCCTAACATGCCTCTAAGTATAGTGTCACCTGGACTTACCTGCTATATTCTGCTCCTGCAAGTCAGGATTATTAAAAATGTTACTCTTACAAAGAATAGGAATTGTCTTAGAGTGTTCCTGTGTGCTTCCTCATTCCATACACTGTAAATGGGAGGAGGATTGTACTAGTCCAAAGGGTGTTCAAGTGAGTCAGTTGTGAAGTTACTAATGATGGGTTAACCAGATTGTTTTCCAGATTCTACATTCTAGGCAATAAGAAACAGCACCTCTTCTACCTTTTTAGCTTCTGCATAAATTGAATCAATTTGATCCAGAATGGGCACGTCTACACATTCATTAAAGTGCTGTTGCTACTGTGCATTAAGTTTAGTACCTCTTATATGAGGTACTAGATAAAAGTTCAGTAACTGCGCTAATGCGCAATAACAAAGGCAAACAATTTTTATTACACTTAATGTGCAGTAGACTATTTCTACTGCGCATTAGCATGGTTTTTGCCATGATATGCTAATGTGCAGTAGAACAGTCCACTGTGCATTAAGGCATCTCATGGAGCATGCCTAATGTGAAATAAAACTTAGAACCCCTTGATGCCCTGAGTGCATATGTTGTCTCAATTAAATCAATGGCACTGCTTTTGGTAGTTAATAAAATACATATGCTCATCTTTTTAAGATCAGTGCTCGTATTCTTTTACAGTATCACCTTTCAGTATAGAATGGTACGATATATTTGGGCATATGTTCTCATGTAGCACAGAAACTGAAGAAAGCCCTATAGTCATAAAAATTCACCCCCTCTATTCCTGTTCCAGCTTAATTTTATTTTCTACATTCTATCAGGCAGGATTGCCTCCAATCTGATTTTAAATGTGACTCTACCCATTGTTGTGAGAGATATTCTCACAATTTAGTAGACTGAACCATTAAAGATTTTTTCTGGTTATTTAGCCTAATTTTTCCATATAATCAACCATTCTCACTCAGGACATATCTATGCTGCAGTCACTGTGGGCCTGTCTATCCCATGGTGCTGGCATGTCCCATATACCATGTTCTAAGAAGATGTTTTTAAACATGCTCTGCCCTCCTGTTCCTGCCAACATGCTTCAAACTGGGAAAGGTGCCTGTGAAGGTGCTCCAGGACACTTGCTGTAGCTGCTCCCAGGACCTTGGTCTCTGTTGTGGTTTAGACTGATCACTGGGGGTGACCTTGACCAGCATATTTCCCTGTTTGGAGAGCATCAGGGGGAACAGGTGGTTAGGTTGTTTTCAGAAGCAGCCCAACTGCTATGTGCTGCTGCTGCAACATAACCACATCCAGTGACAGTGGGCTAGTGTGCACATATCTAAGATAGTTTTAAACCAACTAGCCAGATACTTACATCAGTTTGGGTGTGACCGCATGGAGCTGTGCATGTGTTAACCACCTGCATATTTATCCAGCTGCTTGGAGGGATTTTACAGGCAGCTCTAAACTCCCTGCTGTGGCTAGACTGCTGCCAGTATCTGAGCTACCTTGAGTGTGTCCAATACACTGCAGTAACTGCAGTATAGATATAGCCTTAAGATGGATCATTTTCAAAACTCTCTCTTTCTTTTCTTTGTGTTCACACTTTTTTATTGTTTCTTGTAATACTTGTAGTTAAAATAAAACCCTGTCCAGAAGAGATGGCAAGTTATTGGCTTCAGTTTCTTTCCTCGTTTCTTTCCTTTTTCACCATGCAACCCACCTGGGCCTATGTTTATTGAACTCCATACATTGTCAAGACAGCATTTGTAAATGGAATTTAATTGTAGGTGAGCTGTACAAATGTAATAATATTACCCAACTCTTGTTTAATTTTGAAGGCTCTGTTCTCAACAACAGGCTTTATAATGGACGGTTCAAGCTGAATTATCCATTATTGCTCCCAAAGTTTACAATTAAACTATCGATCAAAGCTGGCAGAGAATTCTCGAGCAGGCTGGGCGACACCATGATTGTGTCAGACACAGGCTGGAAGAAGGAAAGGAAGAGAAACCCAGAAGCAGCCTTCAGCTAATCCTTTTAGTGCAAACTGTCCTGGATGCAGCAGTGATTATGTATCGTGCTTATACAGTTTTAATAGTGCGGGTCCTATGCAATTTGCGACCTCTATATCTGCCCAGGAAGATTGGAGCTTAACAGGTTTGGATCCACAGGGAACCAGCTTCAGCTTTTAGGCTTCTTCAGACACTGCAGAATGCATCTTTTCTGGGGAATTCCACAATAAAATGACTGTTATTTATCATTACAAACCTCTTTATCATTTAGTCAATAAAAGGCCTCTCTCTCTCTCTCTCTTTTTTTTCCTTGGTGTGCTCAGAGTCAGAAATCTGTATTAGTCTCTCCTGGCCTGAAGGCAAGAGATGTCAAAAGCTAAATCATGATCTGCCCTGGCTTTCTGGCTAAATTGTGTATGAAGGCCTGAGGCAAAAAGGTGCACATGCTCATTATTTGAAACAGAATGATTTTTCCCCCCTTTCTTTTCTTTTTCTTTCTTTCTTTTTTTTTAAATACATATTGAGACATATATGGTAACACACATAGAGTAACCCCTGAAAAGTATCAAATGTGAAACAAACCAGCCAGAGCTAAATACGTCAGCCCCACATATTTACAGATTGGGAAATAGAAAATGGGATTGTCAGTAAAAATCAGATGCTGTTCCCCTTTTGAACTTTTGGATAGCAGTAGGAAGAAAAGTGTTATGAGTTGACAACAATGTGACATACGTGGTCAATAACACAGTAGGTGAATTTGCCCTAGTTTGGGCAGAGGTGTAGAAAGCTGATTTTGATTTGAAATTGTTCAGAATATTTCTTGAAAACACCTATTCAAGCTGAGAGCTTATTTGCAAACTATTTGTTTTGACTACGTATTTATATATTTATTTGTTGTTCATAGTTTCTGATAAATCACTGGGCTTACAGAATACTGTTACATCTTCGTGACTGGCTAACAGAGACTTTTACAACCTGATTTCAGGTTGATCACCTCTTGGACAAATTTATGTCTCTGCACATTTGCATGTATAGTCTGAAAACTTTATTTTATGAGTGTCACGGTGAGCAAAATATTGCTCTTACAAAAATGTTAGTAGAGAAGAATATTAAAAGAGTTGTAAATGACATTGTAGAAAATGTGTGTGTGTTTTTTAAAAGTGAGGAAATATTCAGGAATATTATTTTTCAGTGCTCCTACAGCTGTACTTGACAACATGAACTGCCTGTGTAAAATGATGGGTGAAATTTCAGGAGAGCAATTTGACTTCCATTTTTCTACTAGTGGATGAAAGTTATGAATTTTATTTGCAAATTATAGATCTAAACTGGAGAGGCTAATTAATTGCAGTTTTCAGCACCCAATATTCTTCACATCTAACAATTCGTATAGTTCATTTAAATATCATTTTTTAATGCTCATAGAATCCACAAATCCAAATTTGGTTAGGTGCCTAAAATTCTCCAAAATTTTGGTGTGCAAATTTAAAGACTGAACTACGGTTGCTTTTACAATGTAAATCTAGAGATTCTCCTCTTATGAGACTTTCAGTGAAATGAAATGGGTTGCATGAGAATGTGATGATTTTGAGTTTTCAGAAAGAATTTAACATCTGGTAATTCAATCAGAAAAGCTATGAGTTTCAGTTTTGGGGTTGTTGGTTGTAGCCATGTTGGTCTAAGGACATAGGCAGGCAAGGTTCTTTGGGTAGATGTAATATCTTTTATTAGACCAACTAAATAGATGGAAGAAAGTTCTTTGCAAGCTTTCGGACACAAACACCCTTCCTCAGGCATCGGGTGACTCTGCTTGTATTATGTGTTCTCCAAGATAGAAAAGAAACTAATTTACAACAAGTATGTCTGTGAAAATGCAAAGGAGTGGAAGTTTGGAAAACAATCCAGTAGATTTATGAAGTGAAGTTTGTGGGCTCGTCTATGAAATGTGTTTTGTAAATTCCCTTTGAGGATTAGAACTGAGAGATCAGAGAAGGAGTGATTGTCTTGTGAAAAGTGGGCACCCACAGGTAATTGGATATTTTTGTCTTTGATGGATTTTTGGTGTATGTTCATTCTGGTGCTAAGTTGCTGTTTGATTTCTCCTACATATTTTCCATCAGGGTATTTGATGCACTGGATGAGATATGTTACATTTCTGGAGGTGCAGATGTATGATCCAGGAATGGTGATGGTTCTGTTGTGGAGTGTAGTTATTTTCAGACAGTGGAGATGTGTTGGCAGGTTTTACATCTCTTGTCCTGGCATGGTCTGGATCTATTTGGTGTGGTTTGGGTCATAGGAATTTTGCTTCTGGTGATGAGATTAGTGAGGTTTGGTGCTTGTTTAAAGGCTAGGATGGGTGGTTCTGGAAATATCTCTTTTTAGAATAGGGTCTTCTTAGAGTATGGGTTACAATTGTTTGAGGATTTTCTGTATAGGTTCCAGGGAGGGATGATATGTCATAATTAACGGTGTGTGTTTCATGGGGATTTTCTTTTTGTACTGCAACAGTTCTTTATATGGTATCTTCATATGGCTCTTTCAAAAGTGTGATCTATATCTCCGAAGGAGTTGCGTGAAAGCCTTGTTGCGTGAAAGTCCTTTTGGGATTTGTGAGATGATGATCGCAGGTATTCTCTTCAGTGCAAATTTGGTGGTATTGGAGAGCTTGACTGTAAATTACATCTTTTTGGTGTGTTTAAGTTGATTGCTGGTTCTGTGTAGATATGTGTGTTGGTCCATGGGTTTTTTGTATGTGGTGGTTTGTATTTTACTATTCTGGATGTTGATCATGGTGTCTAAAAAAGAAATGTTGATGTTGGAATATTCTAAAGATAGTCAGATGGAGGGGTGATGATTGTTGAATTTGTGATGGAAATCAGTCAGGTTTTTGGTCCAAATGATAAAGATGTCATCTATATATCTTAGGTATAGCATAGGTTTGATGGTGCATTTCTTGAGGAATTCTCCTTCCAGGTGAGCCATAAAAAGGTTGGCATATTGTGGGGCCATTTTGGTGCCCATAGCTGTGCCTACAGTCTGGAGGAAAATGTTTGTTGGTGACTAAACATACACTTCATCCTCACACATAACTTCAGTTCCCAACAACCAACCCTTATAATACCCCAGTTAGCCTGCCTCCAGGTGATCACTTGCATCCCTTCATGCATTTCCCTTCCTTTCCCCGCCCCCCACCCCTCTCCTTCTGTCTTTACCCATTGTCTTCCAAACTTCCACTCTTTTGTATTTTTACAGACATACTTCCTGTAAATTTGGTTTTTCTACCTTGGAGAACACATACCACCAACAGTGTCTCCCTGTGCCTGAGGAAGGGTGTTTGTGTTTGAAAGCTTGCAAAGAACTTTTTTCCATCTATTTAGTTGTTCTAATAAAAGATATGACATCTAACCAAAGAACCTTGCCTGCCGAGTTTTAGTTTTGAATCTTTTGAGCATTTAGATGTCCAAATTTCAGTCAAAGGTACTGCTTTTAATAGTTTTTTAAAAGATAGCTTACTTTTTAAAAAGCTACTGATACATTGCTGATGTGTCAGAGTAATGATGATATACAGTTCTCATGTATGGCTCTGATTGACATCTCAGTGTTGTTAAGTCAACAACAAGCAGATTAGTTAGCTTGGTTTTAACTCAGTTTTGCTATTTCAAAATGCTGTATATCTAGAATCTTTCAATCTGAAATGGTGTTGGATGGAAAGTCAGGATAGTCTATGCATACCACTGATTTTATGTTACTTGCAAAATAAATGATGGCAAGTTGTCACAAAGGTGAAAGTAAACTCAGCAATAGAAGTTACAAGTATGAACCACAAGCTTGTGTAACTGTAATAGTCATTGGGGAGCCTATTTTTTTATACCTGGCATTGACTTTGCCCCCGTGAAAACAACATGCCAAGTCTGATACCCTGTCCTCAACCAAATTTAGTAGGCCAACCCATTTGCAACTCTAATCTAGAATTAATCCATTGAAATCCATGAAATTGGCATTGTCAAGACTTATGCACATGGGTTAACTTGAAACATGTGACTAGTCTTGCTAAGCCTAAACAATGTAGAATATGTTACAGCATGTTACAGCAGACCCTGGTCTGAGATCTCTGATGTCTTTCCTAGGTTTGACAAAACACAGTCAACATTAAGATCTTTACAATTTTGTATTTACAAGTAATCTAACATTATTAGTGACTTCCTCAGGGATTTGGTTTTCTAAGTACAAATAATTCTATAGTAACATTTCCATGCCACTGACAAACTTTAAAGCTGTTAATGGTGTCCACTATAAGCTTTAATGAAAGATTTTTGATTTTATTAGTTTAACAATACCCTTACATTTTTGGCTCCTGTTCTTTGTAGCTATCTACATTTTCCCCCCATTTTTGTCTTCCTCTAATTTGCAAAGTTGGACTTCTCTTCTCTTACACATCTCTAATACATCATATGAAAATACAACTTTATATTTTATTTATGTTCCTAGGTGTGCACTAGAATCTCTTGCTAACATTCAAGAAAATGAATAATTCCATAGTAATGTTTGTTAGTTAATTTTAGTTACAGAGCTAAGATGGGTGTTCACATTTCTTCTTGTTTTTTTCTTTTAAAAAGCTAATTTCATCCCAGGTGTCTCATACAATGTTTGCGCAGCTTGCTTAGCACAATTTAAAAAAATAAAACATGGGCCTTGTTTCCCCTCTCACATTAGTGTATATCAAGAATAATTCCACTAAACTCACTGGAGTTTCACCAGCCTAAACTCTGTGTGAATGAGAAGAGAATCACATGTATCAAGTTATTAATCATGCAAGAGCAAAAACTGTATAGAGCTGATAAGATCTTAATTCTTTCCTCTGCTTACTCATGTCCCAACTTAGTTTTCAAACACTGTCAAAATAAAAACAAATGAACAAACAAAAAAAACCTAGCTTGCTTGCAGGCGGAGACATGGCATTGTCAATTCCCAACCTGGAGTGAAATTTTATGGTGGTTATAACCCACTTAACAATAAGAATTGTAATGGGAAAGTTAACAGATCCGTAACTGTGGCTATAATAAGAAATGCAAAATCACATTTGTGTAGTCTGCTCTCTCTAACATCCTTTTAAAAATCAAATATTTAATATAAAAATACAATTAAATCCTTCTCCCCTCCTCCTTTGCTGCTGCCCAATAGAGTGGTTTGGGTCTAATATAATCCACTGTGTCCTCCAAACTGTGACTGCCTCCAAGCAATGTGTTGTTTTAAAACATATTCAAATTATTTTACACACTTATAATTTATATGTTTGTCTTAATTTGGTTGTAAGTTCATGCTTCTTTTATCTGACTGTTGTCCTCCAGCTATACATGTAATTCATTCTTCCTGTTCTGGAGCCAGTTTTTCAGTCCTGTCTCAGAAAACTTTCATTATGTTGGATAAAAATAAATGCAAGGATTTGAAAAATGTTAATGAGATGACTATTGTGGCGGAGCATAGGGTGCTTCTGCCACTTTAAAGGCCTGGAGCCGGCAGCCTCCAGGTGCCTGATTGCGGCAGCCATTTTGAGGCCTACATAAACCAGGCAGTGGGGCTGCAGGAGGGCAGGCAACAACATCGCCTGGCCGCAGGGCTGCTGTGAATGACCTGGAGGTAAGGGGGAGCTGCAAGGGGTTGGCAGGAGGCTCCTGGTCCTGGGCATGACCTGAAACTGCACCCTGCCGGGAGTGGGTGGTCTGGTGGGGCTCTCAGTGGTGCGGGAGCCCCCAGGAAATGCCAGGCCAGTTATCACCCCGGTGAAAGGCGGGTCGGGGCGCCTTAACCCCTAGCTCCCACGACCACCGGGTGGGTCACCCCTGAGAGTGTGAGGGCCTAGAGGGCCAGTGTTGTGAGGGCCTAGAGGGCCAGTGTTTGTGAGGGGCCCAGAGGGGGCAGATCCCGAGAGTGGCAGTGATGTGGGCGTGGTGCTGCAGTTGCTCCTAGGAGGAAGGGAGTTGTGGCACGGTGAGGCCCGAGGAGACAGTGAGTGGCTAGAGAGACCCAGCCCGAAGGGGATAGTACCCTCGACTGGCACATGCTGGGGCCAGGACCAGGACCAGTGAGGGTCAAAAGGGCCGGGGGCCCACCGCGAGGGACGCCCAAGAGCCGGGGGCCTGGGGTCCCGACTGGCCTTGAGGTGGGCCAGGGCAAGAGGCCGAAGGTTCCGGGGGGGAACACTGAGATGCCATCTGTGAGGCTTGGGCTGCAGTATTAGGGGAGGTCGGAGCTGCAGAGCGCCCCCTGGCATCAGGGCACTACAATGGGCAGCCTCCCACTTAATTGACATCGATATATGAATCAATTATCATCAAAGGCGTGGCGGGCAACATAAGCGGGCGGTTGCCCAGAGACAGGTGGGCGGGCCACAGAGTTCGGCCCCAGGAGGCCCCCTGTCACAACTATAAACATTTCTTAATGTAAAGGCCAGGTTCCTCCACAATATGTATTATCTCTGAATAAAGGGAGGCTTTTAATAGGGACCATTGAATATAACCATTTTTATTTCATTATTATCGAATTACCAAAAATGGCTTGTTTATTTGGTTATTCTACCATACAAGTCAGCAGTGCTTGATAGTTTGAAGAGCTAGGGACAGAAATTACACACAAACCGATATACATGATCAGAAACTGGTTCACAACTGTAACACAACAGAAGTTCAGTGCACTTAAACTGCTTTCAAAATGGCCACAACCAGTTTAAGATGAGCCTGGATGGATGTAGTATCAACCTTAACTGATTTAGGTTAAATCGGTTTAGTGCACTTCTGTCCCAGATTCCCTCCAGATTCAAGTTAGTTCACAGTCCCCCAGCATCCCAAGATGCTTTGCACCTCCCCTGCAACTCCCTTCCCCCACCCCTTCCAGGGTGGGCAGACTAACCTTGGTTCAAGCTGTCTGCTCCAACCCAGCAGGGAGGCATGCTCTAGCACCCCCCAGGTTCTGGCCTGGGCCACTGCAGGCATGTGGCTGAATTTCCCAAATCAAAAGTGAATGTCTGTTTACTTGCATATCAGTTCAATGTATACAGCTTAGACTAACCTGTGAAGATTGAAACGATTCAGTCTTGGGCTTTTTGACTGTTTGTACTTAGCCAGTTGGCATGTCCAGATGAGTGTGCATGTGCAGGGGCGTGCATTTGCTGCTCTACATGCCCCTGCACATGGGGTTTGGTGCAAGGAAAAATGGCCCTCTTCGAGGAAACAACTGTTTCCTCCCTATTCCCAGCTCCCAGCATGCTGGAGGAGCTGGGAGACAATTAGAGGAGGGAGATGCTCTGGCTGGCAACCAGAGCATCTCCCTGAAGGACCCAGGCTCTGTGTCTGCCAGTGCTTGCTTCAGAAGCATGCGCTGCACCGCTTTTTTGTGGCTGAGTAATGATGTATCAGAGTAATTTTTTTTTTTTTAGACACCAGGATCTCTGCCAGTAGCAAAAGAAGCCTCTGGGTCAGTGCCAATAGCAATGAAGTTAATGCCACTGCCTCTTAACCTCTATTGCTGTCTGCCAGAGGAGTCATTGCAGTGCAACTCAGGCAGCCACAGTGACAGGGGAGATCGGAAGGCTATTGAACAATGACAGCATTAACTCTTTGGCTTGTAAGGTGGGTCATTCACCTCCGCAGTCTAGGTCTGGCCCAAAAAGAGCACGAAGATCCAGACTTGGACCATGGGATCAAGTGAATTGGACACCATGGCCATGAATGAATATTTAACATCTTCCTCAATTTCCACCTATGCAAAATGAGGCTCGTACTGCCGTATCTCATGGGAATACTGTGAGGAATAAATATTGGGTATTAAATGGGTTGAAATTAGTATTGTAGTTACTGAATAGTATTGCTAAATAATGTGCTATTATCCATGTGTGGTATTGCTACATTCAGTTAAACTGAATGGCACTCAGAAAAACAGAACGCAAAATCTTTAGCTGCAAAAGCTTAATCTCTGTTATTTAAACTAAAGGGGAATTTCTGCTAGGAAAAAGTAGCAGTAGCAACAGCGTTTTAGGTCATCCTGTAAAGGACCAGTTACACGCAGATACAGTAAAGCAGTTGTGACACGTAAGAACATGAACTGTGGACTGGCCCAGAGGCCCATCTAGTTCAGAATCTTGTTTCTTCTGGCTAGGTACAGACTTTCAAAAAGCCCAAGGCAGAATCGATCTAAGTTGCATTGTTTTCTGTGAGCAGCATAGTTTATATTGGTAGTGAACAGAACACACATTAACCCTTTGGTGGGGGTGGTCAAATCTTAGACCAGGTTCTGCCATTTTTAAACCCATCTGTGTGCTGAACTTCTTTGCTGTTATGGATATAGACTGGTTTTGTGTGCTGAGGTTCTATTCTGTTATGGGTATAGACCAGTTTCTGATCACTTATACCAGTAAAAGTGTAATGTCTGTACCTGGCTTCTTGAGAGTAGCCAGTACTTTAGAGGAAGGTATCAGAACCTCACCACAGGGAGAGTATTCCATGCCAGTCCTGTTAGCATACACGCACATGCAAGTAACACAGGCCAACACATTAATTTTATCACAATAATTGTTTTCATCTTGTCCCATTATGTATAATCCCCTTTCAGCTTTGTCATAAAGGGTGTACCATCATGACTTAATACATTATTAGGGTTTTGGATAAAGTTCAAAGAAGTATGCCAAATGAATCAAATGTCTAAACTTCATTTTATTATTGAGCACTTCAGAGTTAGTCCATAATATTGTATCTGTTTTGTAATAATCCTAACACATTTTGAGAAAAAAAACATATTTTAAGGCACTTGAGATGCGCATGGTATACATCTCCTAACTGTATTTTCCTGAACCAGAAATATTAAGCGCTGTTGCTTTTCTGATTTAGTTTCTGTGTATTGCACTCCCAGGTGTTTGAACTCATTTAGCTGCTCCAATTTTTGATGCTTTCTTTCATGGTAAATCTGAGTTCTTCTAGAATATTCCTTCACATTCTTGCTTATGAAGTATCTTCTACAGAAATATTTATGATATCTGCATGGATGTCTGAGTTAATTAACCATCTTTAGCTGATTTGACCCTTTCATTTCTAGGTGTCAGTATAAGATTACACATAGTTTCTTCAACAAACTGAAGGAAAATGAAATTAATCACCGAATGAATTTTCTGTGCCTTTATAATAAGCTTTACTTAGTACTCTCTTTCCTGAGTCTTACAGAAAAAAAATATTGATTCATCTACAGTAACAATACAGAACATAATATTTCTATTATGCCTTTGAGTTTAATTCAGGGGATCTGCTTAATGTTGCACTGCAGCTTGGGTGAGATGTTTAAATAGAATCAATAGAATATCAGTAGTCAATCATCTAAAAATATTTTGCATCACAGGTTAACTATTTTTGGTGTTGATGATTTTAGGAAGAAAAAAATTCTATTTATTATGATGATACTGAAATCATGCATTTTGTCATTTCTATTATATTATGATAGTCCAACTGACGTTTCACATCACAGTTGACTGATAAATCTACTCCACCATTTGCATTTTGGTTGCCTGATTAACACAACCTAACATTCTAATTTCTAAGCATTCATTTTTATATAAAGTAATCTTTTCTTATACTCTACTTCGCAAAAACCCCCCCACAAAATTGCCAGCAGCACAGTTCTGTTTATTTACAGCATATACTCCACTGATATTTTCTTTGCGTCTCTTCTGCCTGCCGTGCTTTCTCATGTTTAGTTGAAATTGATTCAAACAGGGTGATAGACAACAGCAAAGAATCGCAAAGTTGATCTGAATTTTTGTGATAAGATGGAACGTAGCTTGTGCTTTTTTGAAAGCTTGAGTAGCATTTTTTCATTTTAAAATAATGCTGTGAATTAGTCTAGTTCACTGTGGCTTTGTAAAAATGCAGCAAATAAAATCTTCAGTTGCACATGATTATATTGCCTATATACATATGCGTAGCTGTTCCATTTAAGACTGAGATCATATTAGGAAGATTCTGGGGTGAATGCGTTGACTTTTTTTGCTACTTTGTACAATATTTTCCATAAAGAACTTGTTTGGTTTATTTGATAGCATGTTAACATTACCCAATGGGAGGCAAAGTCTCTTTTATTTTTCATTTATTTCTTTGTTGTATTGTTAGTTTCTATCCAGAGTTCCCCTAATTACACTTTTCATTTTAATTTGTCTCTGCCACTGGAACTCTACTCACATGTTGAGTCTCTTTTAAAGCCTTTTTTTAATCCTTCTCCTTTGCACCTTCTGGAATTAATTATTAACACCACTTCCTTTTTAGTTTGCAGTTGTTTGAAATTTGATTTTGCTTTATTGCAGTCTTCCAACTTCTTAATTTTGGCTTCCAGTCCTTTCTTTGCAGCATTGTTTTGCACATGTAAAATACGTTGGAACATGCTCTAGATTTTATTGCTGGTAAACCTCTGCAGGATTTATTTTGTCTTCCAGTCCTGCTTGTAGATTACAGGAATTTTGACAGGTTAGAATGGGCATGTCTACATTGCCTAAGTAAGGTCTGTGCCAGGGAGTGTCACAACTGTTGCCTATTGAAACCAGTTGATATCTGCTACTTCCTAGGTGCATCTACACATGCAATTAATGCACAGAAAATTCAGACTCATTAAAGTGCTTCCAGGTGCACATCTACACGTGAGCCCCCATTGGGAAAAAATTGCACCTGACAGGAGCATCCCAGTCCAGGGCTGCTTCTGCCCTCTTTTGCCTCCACTGCAGCAGTCAGGGGGAACTGCAGGCTCCCCCAGGTGCCAGCCCCAGGGGTTGGCAGGGAGCACAGGGGCCAGTCCCGATCTCTGCCAAGTGGGGAGAGCTGTGCTGGCTGCAGGGACAGCACTTTATACATGTGGGGACCAGGACTGCACGTTAGATTAGTCTAACGTGCAGTAAAGTGTCTCATGTAGACGTTCCCCCTGAAATGGAAATAATGTACCTTTCTTAGTGTTGCCTGAGTGTGCACCAATAAATTATCTCTTAAGAGAACTTATTGGTATGCACTGCAGAAGTAGTATAGTGGCAGCTATACTACTTCCGTACTGGGAGGTAGTAGATACAGGGTGCATCTACAAGAGACGCTAGATGTACAGGAAACTAATTCTATTGTGCATTAGCACATCATGGCCAAAGCCTTGCTAATGTTCAGTAGCACATTAGCATCACTAATGGACCATGCACCGGTGCTACTACTCAGTAGCACCAGTTACTGTGTATTGAGTTAGTACCTGTCATTACAGGTATTAAATTTAATGAACAGTAACACTGGCACACTAATGCACATGTGGATGCACCAGCAGCATACCTTGCTGCAGTGTTTTTGCAGTGTGGTACTATGGTGCTATAGATATGCTGAAGCTGTCCTTAAATTTCTTAGCTTTCTTTGTGTGTGTATTGGTTCCCTGTAGCCAGTGCACACCACCTTGGAATTTCTCTCATCATGTCGTACATATGCTTTTTGCCAGATGAATGGATTTCCTTTTTATCTGACTTGAGTCTGAATGCCATCTGAGGTAGGTATTGGGTCAGCAAGTCATGCATACAGTGACAAAAGTCATGTACAAGTAATGCATGTAGTGAGGAAAGCAACTCTCCCTTCTTAATGCTAGAGGCATCAGGGTATTCTCCTAAATGGAAGTATGGTCTGCTACAAGTTGCAAGTATTTTGAAACCCCATTTGAATGCTTGAGACTTATCTTGTTGGGATCACAATCTGATGTGCACTGGTGACATAGGCATAAATTGTATAATTTTTTTCCAGGCTTTGGAAACTCATAGCTTGCACAGTGTCCAAAAATCTGCCATGAGTAAGCCCTATCTTATGGAGAAACTTGGTTCATAAATAGCATTGAAGAATTTAAATTTGAATGTCAAAACTTCTAGTAACCATCTGGTCCATCATCTCCTCATTAGAATGGAAAGGGATGTATGCTGCACGAGGTGTGCACACAGTGCAAATTATTTTCCTCTCTATGATGCTTCAGCTGAGTGGTGTCAGTACCTAAGTTCTTCTTTCTGTTCTTCTGCTAGCTGTGACCTGCATAGCTATTCAGGATAATAGCAAGGTACCGTTAGACTTATTATTCCATTGCATGGGTGCAGACCATGGCTAAATACAGACAGTCAGAAAGCTCAAGGCTGACTCGATTAAATCTTCACAGGTTAGTCTAAGCTGCATAGATTGAACTGATAAGCAAGTGAACAGACATTCACTTTTGATTCTGGAAATGCAGCTACCTGCCTGCAGTGGAGTAGGCCAGAAGTCAGGGGGTGCTAGAGCATGCCTCCCTTCTGGGCTGGAGCAGATGGCTTGGACCAAGGCTAGTCTGTCCACCCTGTGAGGGCGGGTTTGTGGGGGAGGTGCAAAGCATCCTGCGATGCTGGAGGATTGTGAGTTAACTTGAATCTGAAGAGGATCTGGGACAGAAGTTCAAAAAATTGATTTACCATAAATAAGTTAAGTCTGATACTAAATCCATCCTGGTTTATCCTAAACTGGTTTTGACTACTTTGAAAGTGGTTTAAGTTCACTTAACTTTTGTTGTGGTACAGATTTGAACCAATTTCAAATCACTTATGTGCAATTTCTGTCTCTAGCCTGTGTGTCAAAGTGTGCATCTATCAGGAAACTTACCTGTGAAGGCTGTTTGGTAGAGTCTAGCATAAAATAAAACCAAAAAAACCCTGTCTGGTTCTTTTGTTGGAGACATCTGTCCAGTCAGGGTGCAGGGATTTTGTTTCAAGGGGATCTTCATTTGGGCCAGATGTTTTTATTTTTAGGTAGTGAATTATAGATATCACTGACTCTCCACCCACAGGATGTAGCAGATGTGAAGGTTACTATCTTACACTTCTAATGTCAAGCCCTTACAACAAACTTTGCATTCCCATTTTTCCCATTGCTAAACAATTGCTCCAACTCCACGGAGATTAATATGAGTAATGCAAAAGTCATTCTTGTGTGTGTGTGCGTGTGTGCGCGTGTGTGTGTGTGCGTGCGCGTGCGCATGCATCCTCATGTGCTTTGGAGGACTAAGTATCGTTCAAAGTTTTTTCCAAGTTGTTCCTCTATAGCAGCATTTCTCAACCCTTTTCCTCTCATGGCATACTTACATGGCCTTTTCCATCCCACGGCACACTGGCTGGATGCAGAGCAGGGACAAGTGGGGTGGCATGTGGCTGGATGTGGAGCAAGGAGGGAGAGGAAGTGACACGCGGGGCTAGCCAGGTGCGGTGTTGGTATGGGGCCATGGTGGTGGCACTGGCTGGAGGCACAGCCTGCCAGGAGCCATGCCCCCTCAAGATTTGGCGGCGTACCTGGTAATGTGTGACAGCACAACAGTGCACCGAGGCACACCAGGTGGGAAATGCTGCTCTGTAGTGTTTTTACTTCAGGATTTTATTTAACTCACACTTGATTTATCCTATTTATTTCTTTATACATTTTTAAATGCAGATACTGAGGGCTTTTCTTACTTTTTAGTATTTTCAATAGCTTGAATTTATTTAATATCACCTACACCAAGGATGTCTGACAGATCCTTATGAACTTCTTTTTCCCTCCTCAAAGATGGCAAGTACTGTTTCTGCAACAGTAGACAAAGAAGAGTCAATTCTATATTGGTTTTAAGTATAAGAGAGGAAACAATTTTCTGCCACTATCTTCTTGCAGGTAGAGGCAGCTGTTCCCTTGGAAGTCATGTTGTATGTCTGAAGATTGTGGTTCTCTTTGGGTGTCTACACGAGATGCTACTCCCCTGTAGCAATGAGCTACGGTGACATAGCTTGTCGCTACTGTGGCATAGCGTTGGCAGGCATTAACCATGACACCAATGCTACTGCATAGGATCAATGAACTACTGTGCAGTAGCTTGTTGCTACTGAGCAGTAGGGTTGGAAATGTCTCGCACTGCTGGGACTGTGCAGTTAGTGTGTTTAGTAACAACGGCACTGTCAGTGGCATGTGTAGATGTGCCCTTTGATACTGAGTTTTTAAAACTTTTCTTTAGAATAGGTTTAGTATACTTGCCACTGATGGTTAGGTCATGTGGTAGGAGAACCCACATGTGCACACAGGTATGCAGTTAATGGTTTTGGGCAGTTTTCAAATAATTGCCTCCTCAAAGACTCATTACCTGCAGTGCCAGAGTTTATAGATTACAGTGTCACAGATACCTTTAGAGAAAATTTGTGACAGTTTTCATACAATTCATCCAAATACTGGACCACTGAGAACTTTGTCTTCACCATTCAAGTTTGGGTTACACCACATGTGGTATCTGATGTTTGATGACATTGATAACTGATAGTTGAACCAATTAGAGCCATACCTTGTTTCTGTTAGGTGGCCATGTTAATGTCTGGGCTGAAAATATGGTTGGGAAAAGCAGATGTGATGTAACTGAGTACACAGAGGAACCTAGCTAAAAACCTGTCCATCACCATCTATATTGCAAGACTGTCCCATTAACAGAAAACCCTACACTGCTCTTGACTCAAAGGTGTCAATGAGTTGGAATGAGGCTACCTTGGAGGTCTGATCTTCTACATCTTTTATGTTGGTTAGTTGTTATACCTGTAATAACAGACTGAGAGGAAAAGTATCTACTACTTTGATTGCATCTGAAATAGGAGAAAGTAGAAAAAGAATAAGAGCAGAAAAAAGGAATTCTCTTGTCTACTCTTGAAAGAGGAAGAAAAGTAAAACAGATTAAGATACAAAGAAAATGGATGCAATATATAAGAGAAACTCTAGGTATGTAGGAACACATTCCACATGTTCTGGTGAGTGGCTGCGAATCAAATATCAGCGATTAAATCCATAAAAAAAATAAGGTGCTAGAATTATTCAGTGTTTAAAATTAGATTCTTGGGGATTTTATTTATATGCATAATCCATTGTGCTTGAAACTATTGTTCACACTTAACTACAAAATGATTGTGTTTTCTCTTCCCTGAGTAAACAAATTTGATTTGTTGTAAAATAAATAAATAAATAAAATCTCAAACTTTTTGATTTTTTGGCTAAGAACTTGTAAAATGCCCTTCCTTTCAGTTTTCCAATAAAACATTAAAAATGAGGGGAAAACAGATACTCTCAGAAGATTTTCATTTCATGTCAAACCTAATCTTTTGTGAAAGGAGTCTGGATGGAAAAAAATTTTGATCAGCCAGCCTCAGTCCATACACAGTGAGTTCTTTAGTAATTTACAGGGAATTATAGGGTAGTGATTTCTTTTCTAAGTTATAGTGATTAATGTTTCTTTATAAAACCCAGAACAGAGGTAGAAAGGTGAGGCACAACATTTATTTCTGAATCCATTTACTGATTCCAATTTCTGCCCTATCCAAAATATGCATGTGGGACTTCGGGGGAGACAGTTGGTTTTTCAGATTTCTAGTTGATATTACTGTAAAAAAAGGAACATAATTGTACATAATTATGAACATCAGATATGGTTTTTGAACAAGAACCATTAAGACCTGTTTGGATTGAGGGTTCTAGTTTTGGTCTCTGAGCAGTAGAAAGCCATTTCAATATGAGATATTTTAAGACTAAATTATAGGTTCGTCTGGTATTGCTGATATATCAAGATTAAGGTCCATCTGTATTGCCTGGCATTTCAATATTACGTTAGTATGTCTGACATGGAACATAAAAGGAAAGAGAACTAACGTGGTTCCTTGTCTATTTTGTTGTTGTTGTTTACATGGTCTCTAGATAATGAGGATGATGTACGGATGATAGTCTGATTATCCTGCTGCTTTGTTTGTTGCTGGGCACTGATGAATCCTTCGTAGTTTTTACTATCTCGGTCCAATGTTGCTGGGGAGGGTGAGAGAGAATTGTAAAAATGACATGTTTGCTGTCCTGCTCCCTGATGGGGCTTCACTGTATTACCTGGATCTAATTATCTCATCTCTGGTTGACAGAGAAGCTTCCATGGCATGCTTTCCATCACTAGGAGCCTCAGCCAAGCTTCCAGTGGGCTGTCTAATAGCTTGATATATTTTTGGACCTCCTGCTCACTGGATGAACAAGCTGAAGTAAATCATGTATTGACCTCAAAGCATTTATAAACTGTAGAACATTATATTCTCATCAGAGCCATAGGGGCAGTAAACTATAGTTTCTCTGCTGTGAAACATGGTTTTGGTTATGCACTGTGTTACTAAGGTTGTACTTAAACAATAATATATCATTTGTGGCACATGTCGCCTTCTTTATTGAAAGGCAAAACAAAGAGTTGAGGACAAAAATCATTACTACTTTAGCAATTTTTCACAAAATGCTTTTGTTTTGTACTTGACACACAGATGGGACATTGTACTGCAGTGCAAATGATGTATGGCAGCTTGACAAATTTCATTTCCTTTATAAAACAAGAATCAGACTAGGGTAGGAATTTGGGGAAATTGTGTTAACTTTTTTCTTTTGTTAAAAATAAATAGTAAAATAAATACAAAATAAAAAAACAACCCATTGACTTCAAAGGAGAAGTCCTCTGGGAAACTCTTTGAACACTTTAATTGTCTTGGCAGATATTGATTAAAGTGCTTAAATGAAAATATTGGAAACAATAAACTGGAGTCTGTTAGAGCTTTTGTATCACCTTGATAGTGATAATCCATGACTGAGGAAAGAATTAACACAAGGCAATGCTCTACAAGCAGGACAGAGCAAACAATACAAGATCAATTCAGAGGAGAGTTGACTGTATTTTGGGGGCTGTATTCAACCCTCATGTATTCTGTGTAAATCTCTAGGGTTTTTTTTCCATACTTAAAAGAACAAAAAAGGTGCTTATCAATCTCTTTGCTTAAATTGCAAAACCTTCTAGGTTTTAAATGTAAAACCTCCTTGAGACATTGCTTGCTGGCATTCTATTTTATCCATATAATAGAAAAATTACCAGCATGGGTGTAAAAGAATTCCTGTTCTAGATGGATTAGGTAACACCTATTATGACTACTGTGTGCTCACTGGCAAAGCACTGTTGCTTCAGAGGCATGAATCTGAGCCTTTTTCTGGACTGAGGCTAAAAGCTGACTCCAGTCTACTTAGCTATAAATGGGTATCTGGTCATTCAGACTGGAGAGTCAAAGGTGGCCAAATGTGATACTACTGCCATCACTTTAGTGTGTGTGATGTTGGATGTAGGCAGGGTTGGCTACCCATCCCTTTTCCCCCTCAGGACTCGCCTGCCATGACTATGGAGATGGTAAAAGATTAGATGTTAATACCTGAGGGGAGGGGGGAAGAAGTCACAGACCACCCAAGGTGCTAGTTCTACAAAGTGCCGGCCTTAATGGAATGGATACAATGTCTCAGACCGTGCTAATTGCCTCATTAGTGCAGAAATGGCTGTTCCACCGCTTGGTTGATTGCCGCTTCACTTTCATCCTTTCCCAGTTGCGGCCATCTCCCAGCTGTTCTGCTCGGGGGAGTCGATAGTCTTTGGGGTCTTTTCCCAGGGCAGCGTCCCCAGACTCTTGGGGTTCTTGCCAGCCATCCACCTCCTACCACCCTCCAAGAGAGAGCGTCCTCAGCCTCACCATCAGTCGTCAACCTCTCGCGTTTCTGCTGGCGGCACCTTTAGTTGCTTCGCTGTTGCTGTCTCGACTGCTTTGTTCCTCTCCCATGCCCCGAGGGCAACTGTGGGATCTTTGGCTCCACCTTTTAAGTGCGGTGGTGGCCATAATCACCCTTATCCTTTCCCGTTGGCCATAATCACCCTTATCCTTTCCCTGTTACATTGGATTCAGAAGTTGGTATTCCTTAACCAGTAAGATTAGGTGGATTCTTGAATATAGTGTGTGTTTGTTTTATTACTTTATATTAAAATTGTAGGCAGGAACCCCAGACATAGATATGGATATCATTGTGCTAGCCGCTATACCAACACAGAGCAAATTCTAGCCCCAAAAAGTTTACAATATAAGTAGCGAAGACCAAAAATCTCAAATATATTCTGGAAATCGAGAGCAAAAGTGGGTTACTAAGTCATATACTAGAACCAGCTGAAATTCAACTCCAGGATCAGTGATCACACAAGACTCCTGATAGGGCAGGCAGCAGCTTCTCTGTGAGGTGAGGCAAAGCTGGGATGGATGCTGCGGCGGGCTCTGCTGGCCCTGGGGAAGTGTTCCGCAGGCTCCAGGAAGTG
Source organism: Alligator sinensis (assembly GCF_000455745.1). Lineage (NCBI taxonomy): Eukaryota > Metazoa > Chordata > Crocodylia > Alligatoridae > Alligator > Alligator sinensis. Next base: position 1,184,751 of record NW_005842254.1, read on the forward strand.
CTCCATTCCCTGGCCCTGATGCCACATGCCTCCTCACTCTCTGAGGCAATGCAGGGGAGTGGAGCAGTTTCTGGGAGCCCGCGGAGCCTGCGCCAGCCTCCAGGCCCCAGCGGAGCCTCAGTCGGGGCAGGCAGGCTCCAGGCCCAGGCCCCAGCCCCACGAGCTCCAGCCCTCCAGCCCCTGCCCCCCAGGCTCCAGCCCTCCAGCCCCCAAGGCCCTGCTGCCTGCCCTGGGTGAAGAGTTTGAGCTTACCTTTTGTAAGTGTGCCACGCCGCACCAAAAGGGGGAGGCAGGACCGAAGCGGCATGCTCACGGACTGCTACTCCATAGAGGGAACATTGCTCCAGACTAGTTTTGCCCAATATAGTTCAACTGTATGGTACAACTTTTAGTTGTTTAACATATTCTAAAACCAATTGATTATTGACTGTCTTTGTGACAGGCTGTCTATGAATTTTAGATCTAGGTTTTTGACAACTGGAAGTTTGAGGGTGTTCCACTTCAGCATTTTTGTTGGTGCCCTTTAAAGGCAAGGTCCACGTGGAAACTTTGGATCTGGACAACTGGATAATTTCTATGAAGTAGGTGGGGAATGATTTACATGTTAAATAAGAGTGGAGTCTGAAAAAAAGAATGCTTTGTGTGTTGTACAATGTCCAGCACAGTGGAGTCCTGATCCCTGAATGATGCTCCCAAGTACATCTATAATAAGAACAATGGCAGCTGCTTTCATGATCACAAATTCGACAAATTGCAAAAGCTCTGTCAGTTCTATAGTTAAGTGACTAGCAGTTAATATCACATAGAAAATAACTATATTAATACTATATTTAATGATACATTTACATTTAAAAGGTATAAAACAACAAAATTAAAGTTGCATATACAACTTTAACTCTGCCAATTACTTTATGTATTTCAAGCCACAGAGACTGATTTCATTGGTATATTCTTCTATTTTCCCCTTCTACTGCCATTAAATTGGCATTAAATTGAAGTAATACAATGCTGAAATGGGCCAATGCAATTTAATTGCAAAATCGCATACTGTTTGTGAAATAATGTTATCACACTTTTTTTTCTAAGCACTAGGATACATGCTTGTTGCAACTTGCAATAGTGTACCTACAATATTTTCGTTATACTTATTGCCCAATATTTCTGTTGACTTTTATCTGGGGGTTTATAATATCCTCAGTCAACAGATTTATAATTATTTATGCAAACTAAGGATCTTGTAACACACATAGACATGAGATGAATATGGTAAGCTGCAGTCTGTTTGAAATGAGGTATCAAAAGAGTCCCTTTGTCTCATTTCTTTGGCTGTGTAGTAACTATGATCCAAATTTTTTATCCATGTAAACCCCTCCTTTCTCACTATGTAAGATATACAATTGTATATTCTCTCTCTTAATATCACATTTTGCTCTTGATAACCAAAATGTAAATGTTTGTATCACTGGGATATGAAAGGCAAAATGTGCAGGCATATTCATTCGCCCACCTACCTTAACAGTTCTCATCCTTTTCTATATTGCAACCAATTCCCTGGACATGTTTACCTAGCTGGGACCACCGTTTCCCAGTTTAGCAATGTAGAAAAAATATGACAGTTCCAGCTCACAATATAAGGATCCCTCTTCCTGTTTTAGGTAAAGAGCTAGAATTAGAAGGCACTGGACTCCAAAGAGAAACCTCTGTGCTATTGTTTTAAGTTGCTTTAACAGTCTGCAAATTTTCCACTTAGATCTGATTTTTTTTTTTTTAGTTCTTATAGAAGTTAAAATGAGATTTGCTTTCATGTGCATGTGGCTGCAGTGTTTATCTTTTTATTTTATGCATTGATTTGTTGTTGTTTTGCATTTTAGTGGGTTTTTCCCCTTGTCTTCCATGTTGCTTTGAAATGCAAGAGAAATATAAGGTAGATCTCTGGGCTGTTATACTGAATCATGTTGTTAACAGCCTGTGCTTTTGCTTCTAGTAGCGCTCATCCATTCCTGTCGGGTAACTTCAGATGACTGAAACCCAAGACAAAGAAAAATTAGATTTCCTGTAATTGTATAGTTGACAGCAGTCAGAATTCTTGTAATCACCTACATTAGCTGCTAAAATGCCTATTGGGGGTTTCAATTAGAAGAAGAATTCTGACAACTTTGTGCAGGAGGTGAGATCCTGTGGTGCCCAAAGGACACAGAAAAAAGTAGTAGTTAAATATTAGACTCTGAAAAAGAAAAGACTTCAGACGAACACATATGCAACACACCAGCTGTATTGGTTCCCTCTGGAGGATTTAACAAGACAGAGTCAAACCTCTTGCTAACCATAACTAGCCAGTAGTGGCAAAAATTATATGAATTATAAACTGCTAAGGCTCATTGAACATCAATGCATGGATAATAATCTAATGAGAACCACACTTCATTTGTTTTTCTTTTGATATACAGCTGCAAATCTAAGCCATGCATGATTGCGTAAGACATGATAACAGACTACCAGTTCCAGGAACTATAAAGTGGTGAACCCATAACAGGCTCAGTTTCAAAATGATCAGCATGTCAAGATATGAAATGCATCCTTCCCTAAAATGAAATGAAGATGTGAGTGGAAATTTCATTCTTTGGGCGTGTGAGCAAAACCCCTATCATCAATCAGTCACAATACATGTTTATTTGTGTGATGATGAAGCAGTTTGAAGGAAGACAAGTTGAAAACAGGTTTAACACATCACACACATTCAGTATTTCTCCTGAATTTCTTTCAGAATTGCTCATATGTATGTATACAATTTCTGCTGTTATACGAAGGGTCAGCGCACAAAATCTACTCTGTAAGATGTATTGCAAAGACAGTTGAGAGATGCTAGGTATTACATGCATTGGATACCTCAGGTGCCTACTGAAGCCAGTTGCTAAATGTACAGTGCTTGGTATGGTGACTAAATATTTGTTTAGCCTGTCAGTCAGTATGTGTGTGATACAGGATGTCTGTATATCCTCCAGTTTCGTATATTAGCTTGTCCATTTTCCTTGCAGTAGTACAGTCAAAACATTGGTTTGATGCTCCTACTGCTGGCCCACTGGGGAGGATTTCTGGGTGAGATGGTTGCATCAAGGGTAATTATGTTGGGACGGTTTGAAGGCTGAAGCTCTGTCAGGAGAAGAGGATGATGAGCAAGGATCCTAAGGAAAGGAGGTAAGTTTCAGGCCCAGACCTGTTTGAATCTTATTTATTTCACTACTGTTGCTTTATAGATCTTCAGAGATATAGGTGAAAAGGTTCTTTGTTTCCCTCCTCCATGGCTAGAGTAAGTGCATCTAGTATAAGGATCTCTTAAGGAAGAAAGAAGAGTGCCAATGCAGTGCAGAATGTAGGTGAAATGGATTTGAAGAAACATGCTCACAGTTACCCAGATCCATGCTCTCCAGATGTGGCCTAGTCTCCCGGCTTCCATCTAGTCTTTACACTCTGTGGCTTTGTATCTCTCTTCCATCATTTTTCTGACATTTGCCCCTTCTGTTCCAGGTCTTCAAGCAACAGCTAGCCTTCTTTATACTTCCAGCCTCTCTGTAGCTCTCTAAATTCTCCCCTGAAAGTGGATTTTGTACCCCAGATGTAGTTTTGTCACAAAGATTAGAAGAGTGGCTGTCTAGCTGCTGTTCCTTGAGTTGGTCTGTGTCCTGGCTCCCAAGAAAGGGAAGCATAGAGTGCCATGCTACACTGTAAATTTGTAAATACAGGCAAAAGACACTAAGGTAAGGGAAATAATAGAGGGGTGAGGTAGAAAACTAGACCCTAAGGGTCAAAATGTTTTTTTTTAAATCTAATTTTATGAAACTTTGCAGGTGCAATCAATTTTAAGTGCTAATGTAATGTAAATCTCCATTACCTGCTTTTCAGAAAAAATGAAATATTTTCACTTCCCAGTCTAGTAGTTAAGCATTCATATTATATCATCTGTCCCTTCAATTTACTTCATACACAAAAATAAATGTTGGGTTGAGATATCTGTAAAAGTATGTCCCTAAGTATTCCTTCTTGTCCATAGTTACTATGCCTAGTACACTCAATTTGCTTTCATGTTAAAAAACCCAGATATTTAAACATTTGGAAAGGAGAAAGACATTTGGGAGGAGACAAAATGCTTTTTCTCCTGAAGTAGAAGGGGTAAGCCATGATCATTTTAAAATAATGATAGTTTTGCTACTGATCTTCAATACTGCTTATATTCGGCCTGAAGCTACCTGTTTCCATTATATCTTTGAAGTTTAAACATGTGAATTTCATGCCCATCATTGGGCTTTCTGGGGTTTTAGGCCAAAAATGGAAACAGAAACAACTAAGCAACAGAAATTGCTGACACAGTCAGCAGGATAGGATGAGAGTGGTCTTCTCTGGGCACAGCAAGAAACTTGGGTATGGAGAGAAGTTGCAAAATGAGTGACTTAGACTTGGTAGGCCAGCAGTCAGGCCAGGGGGATACCACCCACCACTTGCCTGGCAGAGGGGTGGCATGAAGGAGAGCAAAGTAACAGTAAAAAAAAAAAAAAGGAATGTGTGAACAAAGTTAGTAATGAAATTGGTCACCCTAGTCAGCTCTGGTAGAATATAAGGAGTGGCTGAGTGCCTTATTTATCCACACCCTAGATTTCAGCCCTTGGGCCAGGCAGCAGGAGTATTCTGGACAAGTGTAACTGCCTAGTCACAGCCCATCAAGTCAGCTTTAAGCACTTCTGTTTCAATTAAAATATATATTCATTGTACTTTCGCACAACAGCTAATAAAATAAAACTCATTAGGGATAAAGCATTGAGATTAGTGAGTGGTATTTTTTAAATGTCACACCCCAAACCATTATTTCCTTTAATCAGCATCTGCTCCATGTTAGACTGCCTATAAAACCCAGTGCACTGTTGACAATAAGAAAAGATGAAGACAAAAGACATGGTATTAACATCAAAGTGTAATAATTCTGTGCTCTACCGTTGGCACTTAAAAAGTGTCTTTTTTACCCTAAACAGTTTAACTTCCTTTCCACCATGTTTCAGTTAGGGCAAAAAGGGGAAGAAAAGGTCAGGAGGGCATTATTTGTGAATTGATGCATGAGAAAAAATGGGTCTGAAAGGACAGAGAATAATAAAACAGTTTGAATAAATTAAGGGGTTTTGCAAAGGCAACTTGGCAACATTTTTGAAACAGTGGTTGTTAAGTAGGGTTCCAAGGGATGTGAAAAGAGACCGCTTCATAATGTTTTGGAAAAAATGAAGCATGTGTGCTTGGAGAACTAAGGGATCCAGACTGGTTCGACCATTTCATGAATGTCTTCCCAGTCTTATTTATAAAGGGCTTTCCAGCATGGCATTAATTGTAATAATAGCCAGGTAAAAATCCTTCATACTTTATGGAATAAGTGAGACTATAATGAATGTGTAATCAAGAAGCAACTTTCCCTTTGGACAGGTTGGCTAAGTACAGACGTTCAGAAAGCCTGAGGCAGAATTGATCTAACTTATGTGGTGTTCTGTAAGTGGCTTAGGTTAAATCAGTAGCAAACATTATACATGTTTGCCCTTTTGTGGGTGGCATGCAGGCTGCCTGAAGTGCTGAGGCTTGCAGGCAAGGGGTGCTCCTGCGTGCCTCTCTGCAAGCCCCACAGGTTCTTTAGGTTGCCAGAGACTGCCAAATACAGCTGATCACTTGGGCCATCCCTGATTGGCTGCCAGGCATGGGTGAGCATGGCTCCAAACCTCTGCCACATTACTATGCACCCTCCCCTGCACCCAGCCCTAGATTTCCAGAAGACCTCCAGAGTAAGCACCCTCCTTTGTGACTTGTACATGCCTCCATGTCCTGGCTTCCCTGCACCCTGCCTTGGCATCCCACTGCCTATGCTCTAGCATGGAGACCCAGGAGCTGTGGCATGTTGTGCTTGTCACCCTCTATGACTCTTGCCAGAGGCTATAGGACATCACGTGCCTACCTGGACATGATGTAGCTGCAGGTCACCATGGCATGTGCCTTTATGCCCCCAAGCCAAAAGCTGGCCATTCTGCATGGGGCCACCTGCTGCACCCTGCCAAGCATCCTGGACTGGGCCACCAACTTTCACACAGTTGGAGAAAACAAGGCCACCCAAGATGCCATGGATGCCAGGGTGCTATGGCACCACCTCGAGACTGTTGAGTGACTGGTGGGAGCAGATCCTTCTGTGCACCTGGGATGATAATCAATGGGTCCAGACCTTCTGCATGCTCTGGGCCATCTTCATGGACATTGTCACTCAGCTTGGCTCTCACTCTACGCACCAAGAAGTCTGCATATGGCCACCCCTCATTCTGGGGTGAGTAGCCTTTGCTGTCATGAAGCTGGCCACCCCCAGCAATACCGCTGTGTTACCAACCATTTCAGTGTAGGTAAGACCATACCCAGAGAGGCTGTCTGAGAGGTGTACCTGGTCATTCAGGATGTCTTCACCAACTGCCTGATCCATCTCATCAAACTGCAAGAGGTAGTCGCTGTCTTCCACTGAATAGGCTTTCCCAACTGCATTGGGGTAGTGAATGGCATCTACCCTCCTTTGCCCATTCTAGGTATTCATCAACCTCAAGGACTACTTCTCTGTCATCTTGCAGGGTGTTGTTGACCACCAGGGCTGCTTCACTCACATCTTTGCTGGCGCGGCAGGAAGCACCCATGATGCCCATGTCTTCTACAACTCCCACTCCCCTGGCTGATGTAGAGTGGGTTCTATGCTCCCAGGGTCCCTGATTTTTGTCATTCGCAACATTATAATCCCGCCCCCCCCCCCGCCCCCCCATTATTGGGTACCAAGCTTACCTCCTCATGCCCTGGCTTATGAAGCCCTATGTGGGGGCAGTTGGACCACTGAAAAAGACACTACAACTATAGCCAAAGTAAATGCTGCATGACAGTAGGGTGCAGCTGTCTCAAAGGGTGTTAGCAGGCCCTCAGCATGCACCTTGAGGGTGTGCATCACTGCATGTGTCCTCCACAACATCTGCAAGGCCAGGGAGGATGTCTTTTGTGAAGCCTGGGCAGAAGTGGCATGGTGTGCAGACTGGGCATGGCTACTCAAATATATTCAGTGCAGGGATGGGGGATCTTTGGGGTGCTGGGCTAGCATAGCAGCAGGCAGTCCAGATCCATGAAGACCTCATTGACTACCTCCTCACCCTTGAGGACTGGGAGCCCATCAGGCCATGGATCTCCCACCCCTGGATCCTCTGGCCCTGCACCCTGGGCACAGCCCAGGCTGCCTTGATACGGTCCCTTTCCTTTCTTCTCAGTTAACACAAACCAACAAACCTTTGGAGGGGGTAGGGAAGGTTTGAGAAAGGGGTGAAAGGACCTGAAAGGGGCATTTAAGACATGGAGGAGGGAGGGAGTTGGGGTCAGGGAGAATGCCACAGGGGATTAACTCAACAAACACAAAGTCTTGGAAGGGAGGCATGGGGTAGGGGGCTGTAGACCTGGCACATTACTTCCCTGACTTGGTAGTGAGCACTAGGGACTTCTCCCTGTAGGAGCTGGACAGGTGGGTGATCCCATACCCACTGTCCAGCTGAGAGGGCCATGGGGTGGGGGCAGGGCCATGGGGTGGGAGGCTGGGCCATGGGGTGGTTGTTGGGCCATGGGGTGGGAGGGTGCAGGTCAGGAGGCATCACTACTGTGGGACCTGTGGACCCCTGGCTCTCCCTCTCCCAGCCCCTCAGCCCCCACCCCTACAGTCTAGTATCCCCCTTTGGAGATCCCAGCTCCACAACTCTCAGCCATGCCTAGGGTTAATGTCACATAGCTCGACTTAGCCTTGGGGTTGCCTATCCCTGCCAGGGCTGCACCACTCCACCACAGTGGGACCCAGGCCTTGAAGGGGCATTGTGGAATAGAAGAGCCTCTGCCACCAGGACCCCTGGATGGTGGCTGGGTGAGCTGGCACCAGTGGGGTCTGATGCCAGATGCATTCCCAGCAACAGCCTGGCCCAGTGGGCTGGTGAGATGTGCTCTCCCCCCAGTTCTGAACACTCCTGTACCCCTTTGGGACTGGCCTGGACCTGATTGAGGGGCCTGAGTACATGGGGCAGCTGCTAGGGTGGGGAGGAGTGGGTTGTCTCTGGTGGGGAGGCAGTGTCCCTGATGGCCCTGGCATTAGGGCCCGGGCAGCCTGGGTCTGCTGCCCTCTCCCACTGCTGCCTGCCAGTGGGCTTTGCCTGATGCCTTTCTGCCTCCTCAAACCATGAGTCACCAGCTCCCTCATGTCACTTCTCATATCCTGGGTCCTCCTCCCAATTTTGCAGCGCCCAGTCAGAGCATGCTGGGGAGCGTTTCCCCCAGATGGCATCCAGGGATCCCTTCCATAGGATCTCCCATTCCTGTTGTCCCAGGGAAGAGTCCCTGGAGTGAGGCACAACATGCTGTGGGGGGCTGGGTGGCAACCTCTCTTGCCACTCCCAGCCAGGAGGACTGTGGGCTCTCTGTGAGAGGCAGTGCTGGCATCAATCAGGGGTGTCATAGATAGATACAAAGTGGTCCAGGACCCTGTCCATAAATTTCCTCTTCTGTGACTTTGCCAGCTCCACAGAGCCCTGGGTTGCCTCCTCCAAACAGTGGGTGGCTATTTCAGCCCCCTATTCCTGTGCCTCAGCAGCCTAGTTCTCAGCATACCCCAGCCTGAGCATGTCCCCTACATCTTGAGCCTCTTCTTGTGCTGATCCCACAGCTCCTGGTGCCAGGAGTCAGCTGTGTGCACCTGGAGCTTGAAGGTATTGACCAAGCCTTGCAGCATCTTCTCTTTGCTTCTTCAATGCCTCCTACGTACGTCTCTTGTGCTCTGAGTCCTCCTGGCCTGAGCCCTGAGTCCTCCTGGCCTTGGGCTGTCGTGTGCTGGCCACCATGTGCTGGCCTCTCTCACACAGGTGGTGTCTCTGCAATCAAACGGGAGACACAGAACCTTTATGCAAAGTTACAACTTTAACTGATACAAATGATGTATAAAGGGAAGTATCTTGGACCCTTCCAGCAGTGATCTGGGCATGCATGTGGATGTTCCTCTGCAGGAAATGACAGATGGAGGGGGGGCCATCTGCTTTGAAAGCAAGCCTGGGAAGACTGGGTTGTCTCTCAACATGAGAATATGCCTCACTTGCTCTCTGTGGCTACATTGTGAGGTGCTGATACCCCTAGACAGTCCGCAACCACCACCATTGTTGACGTGCTGCTGA
>NW_005842254.1:1194020-1196756 GCF_000455745.1 Alligator sinensis
ACCTGACCCAGAGAGATGTTCCCCAGACCCTAGCTGCCTAAGAAGAATCCTGCTGTACACTGCTTTTGGCTTTCTGGTACCATTCTTCTACTATGAACCATTCCAGTACTTCAATTCTTCTACTCTGGGAGGGGGTGGGGTCACTTTGCTTTTAGGGGTTGTGGGAGGGAGGGTCTGGGACTAGGATGGGGCCATGATTATAGGAAGTGGGGTGGAGTATACTTCAGTGGACCTCTGAGGAGTTGGTACAATGACTGCCTGTGCTGTGGGACATGGAGTCACTTGGCATTCACCCAGGAATGGATCAGAGGAGAGTGGGGACAGCACTGTAGTAGAACTTGCAAGCCTCTTCATGTTTACAACTCAGAGATAATGGTTCCCACACAGGTCTCCTGCTATCCCATCAGTTCCTTTTTTGAACTGGAATGGTGGGAGGGAGTGGGGTTGTTTAGCAAGGGGTAATTTTTCTTATTTCCACTCTAGTGGTTCTCATAGATAGCTGTATTTTATCTCCTGTCCCTGATCACAGTGTCCCCTCTGCCACCTGGGCCCATGGCACTGGCAACTGGCATGGGGCGCTGAGTGCCTGTGTTTGTACTTGGTTTTTACACTGTGTCTGCAGAGCTCAATAAGCTCTTTTAGTGCCTTTCCATGACTGCATGGGGGAGGAAGGGGAGAGCTATTTCAGCACCATTTCTCTAACCAGCTGGCAGGAGGCTCTCTCTCCCAGGAGCTGATCACAGCCCTGAGAGGTAACATGGAGGTGTGAATGAGGCATATTTATGTTTCCATATTAACCACCCAAGGGCAGGGGGTGGGGGGGGTGGCACTTTGTCTGCCATCCAGGGGTGTAGTGGGATGGGGGGGTACGGGGGGCATGACTGATCTGTCCAGTGATGAAAGACAGAAACTTCTTGAGCATCTAGTGGGGGGAGTGGAGGGGTCGAGGGGTTTGCCCAGTGCTGAAGGACAGATACCTTTCCAGCACTTAGTGGCCTGGAGCCCCACCCTCCCCTCATGTCTACCATGCCTGCACTACTCCCCCCCGCTCCTCCCCCTGCAACCCATTCTGTGCTTTTAGGCTTTGGCCTCTGAGATGTGGTGTGGTCGGGTTCCGTGGGGCTCTGCCCAAGCATGGGGACATGAGGTCCCCAGCTGGGTGTGTGGGAGCCAGGGTTGGGTTCCATGGGGCTGTTCCCAAGCATGGGGATTTTGGGGGGCTCAGTGTCATGTCTGTGTATACCTCATGGGGTGCTTCATGACACGGTGCAGGGGCATGGACAGGGGACACAGGTGCCCAGGTCCCAGGGCTCATGCAAGGGACACAAATGCCTCCCTTCCCCTCCCGCTACCTGCCTGCAGCTGACAGGTGGCCAGAGGAGTAGGTGGGCTGGGGAGGGAGGCTTCAATGACTCAGTTCTGGGAGAGCTCAGGGGCAGGGCCTGCTGGGCGCTCAGCTGTAACAGCCAAGCACTGGCAACCACCCTGAAAGGGAGGGGTGTCAGGGAGCCACAAAGGAGGCTGGGATGCCAGAGAACAGCAACCTAACTTGAATTGATAGGGGAACTAGTATTGAAGTTTGATTCACTGCTCTAACCTAGAATAATTAGATTTGAGTGCACATCAATCTAGGTCTATCTTAGACCAGGTTCCACCATTTTTAGACCAGTCTATGTGTACCGAATTTCTGTTCTGTTATGGGTATAGATTGATTTCCAAACACTTAGACCGGTAAAAGTATAATGTCTGTACCTGGCTGTTATCTCATAATGTAGTTTCAGGGCTATTTGAATCCTTATTCAAATAGCTGGTAGTAGACTGTGTCGACCAAAAAGTGGATCGCAGAGAATATTAATCTAAGAAATTTGTCTATTTCTGTATTCTTATCCAAACAACAAAGCGCAACACGTGGGACAGAAAAAAAGCTTTAAAAAACTTGAGATGTTAAACAGGTAAAAAAAACCCCGTAGAGTTTATTTGACTTCTGGGGGGATTTATTTTCATTGTTTTTGAACATTTTGGAAAATGTTTGAGAACATTTGAGAAAAGAATGAGCTATATAGTAGGGCTGTCCAAAACAGTACCATTTCATTTTGAGTTCCATTTTGCCATTTCAAAGGGACAGTGTTTTGTTTCATCATTTTGTTTCATTTCGAAGCACTATTCCATTTCATTTAATTGAAACTGTTTCACTGTTTTGACATTATGCTATAATGGGAAATCATGAAAATGGCTATAACTTTGTTATTTCTTGCCTGATTTGGATGAAAATTGTAGAAATGGTAGCCCCTTTTGAGGGCAGGAAGCCTACCAGGTTTCAGGGAGATAGGTACTGGGGTTTCTGCACTTCAAACAGTTGAAAGCAAAACTCATATCACTTGATGGCAGTGGCAGCCTGCTTCATCCTGTGCACAGATCTGGGGGCCTGCACCCCTAGGAGGGCTGTGGGGCCATGATGGACTCCTCCTGGAGGTGCGGGCCCCTGGATTTGTGCATGGGATGACAGGAGGCTGATGCCTGGGACTGGCACTAAGCACAGGTTGCACCCAGCACCAGGAAGACTGCAGCTGCTGCTGGCCCCAGGCGCTCAGTGGCAGCGCCGGGAGGGCAGGTGGGGGGGGGGCTACAGTGAATTTTGGGGTGGCAGCAGCCCCCCTTCTATTGCTGCAGCCTGCCCCAAGCTCTGGGGAGAGCTCAGTACAACCCCTGCTGCAGCCCCAGGAGCAGCGGATGGGG
>NW_005842254.1:1196929-1234438 GCF_000455745.1 Alligator sinensis
GTCCGGGGGGGCGGCGTCTGCCACTCCTGGAGCTGCAGCAGGGGCGGTACCAGGCTCTTTCTGATTCTTGCTGGCAGCCCTGGGAGGGCAAGTTGAACTCTGTGGGGCTGGCAGAACCATTCAGAGTGCAGCCCTGGCTCTCCCCACCTCCCACTGCTGAGCTGCACTCTGAGCAGCTCTGCCAGCCCCATGAAGCTGCGCCTGGCAGTGAGAGGTGGAGGAGAGCCACTGGCCAGGGCTGCACTCAGAGCCCAGTCTGTGCTCCAAACACCTCTGCCACTGGCTCTCCACCAACTTCTGCTACCAGGCTCAGCTCCATGGGGCTGCGGAGCCTCCTGCTACTGGGCTGTGCTTGCCAGGGCTGCTGCTTGGAGCCAGAGCTGCTCTTGGAGCAGGTCTGCCACTGGCTCTCCCACTACCTCGCACCACTGGGCTGAGCTCTGTGGGGCTGGCACTCAGAGTACAGCCCTGGCTCTTCCTTGCCTCCCACCACTGGGCTTGCACTCTGAGTGTCTCCGCCACCCCCATGGAGCTGAGCCTGGCAGCAGGAGGTGGTGGAGAGCCACTGGCCAGGGCTGCACTCAGAGCCAGGGCTGCACTCTGAGTGGCTCCGCCACTGGTTCTCCCACCACCAGGCTGAGCTCCATAGGGAAGACCCTGGCACAGGCCCCCAAGCCTGCAGCCCTCCTGTTGCAGCTGGTGCCAGTGGCCCCCTGGGAAAAGCTGGGGGAAGTGATCAGAGAGCTGGGGGAAAGATCAGGGAGCTGGGGAATTCAACCGGGAGCTGGGGAATGTTCAGGGACCGGAGCATTCCCCCAGCTCTCGGTTCGATTCCCCAGGTCTCTGTTTGCTTTCCCAGCTGCAGTTTCAGCGGCAGCCTGCTGAAACCCTACATGCAAATCGGGGGCCTGCGCTCCCCAGGAAGAGCTGGGGAAGTGATCAGAAAGCTGGGGGAAGTGATTAGACAGCTGGGGAATCGAACTGGGAGCTAGATGTCAATATCAGAGAACAGTCCTTCCTCCCTCTCCTTAGTTTCTATTTAGCAGCATCAAGCCTGGCTTTGAAACTCGAAACGTTTTGAAACTTTTAAAACATTTTGAGTGCCCTCGTTTCATTTCAAAGCTGTTTCGAAGCCTTTTGTTTCATTTTGATTTCACTGTTTCGAGCTCAAAACGCATCCAAACAGCTTTGAAATGAAACACTACTCAAAATTTCACACAGCCCTACTAAACACTTCTAATAACAATCAAATGAACAGTCACTATCCAATAAATCACATGAGTCCTGGAGTTTTGGGTTTAAAACACTCTGCTTTTAAGAGACTTCTTTTAAAATTGTGAGAACTGGCAATGCTCCTTGTGTAATAAATGGGCATTTTCTGTATTTTTATGGGATGTCAATGGCTGTGATAAACTTAGAAAATAGTAGGTGAGTGGATATTACAACAAGCAACTGCAAATGATCTATCCATGGTGAATTATTTAAGGAATAAACTGTTAGAAAGATAGCACATAGGGGTGGAAGAGATCTCCTGTGCCATTGAGTCTACCCTATGACATATCAGGCTATCACACTGTGCAATTCTATTAATAAAGTTATTGAGCTCTGTTTTAGAGTGAGTGAGTTTGTTTACCACCTCTTCTTCTGTTGGAAGACAATTCCCAGACTGCACTTCTTTGATTAGAAACTTTCTAATTTCCAGCCTAAATATATTCACAGACAGTTTATACCCATTTAGTCTACTGTCAACATTGTCCTTTAACTTAAATAGCTTTTTTCCATCCCTGCTGTTCATCCCCATGACAGCAATCATATCTACTCTCAGGTTTTGTTCTGCTAAGCTATAGAAGCAAAGGGTTTTTTTTGTCTCTCTTCATAAGATAAGTTTTCTGTTCCCTTGACCATCCCAGTAATCCTTCTCTGCACCTGTTTCACTCATGGGTGATCAGAACTGTATACGTTATTCTACATCAGGTCTCACCAGTGCCTTAAACAAAGGCATTAAAGCTTCCCAATCTCTGCCTGAAATACCTTCCCTGTCATGTTCTAAGATCACATTTGACCTCTTTGTGTCTGCATTTCATGTACACTCATAGTTATCCTGTGCCTAAGTAATACACCCGGGTCCTCTGCTGTTTCCAAATATTGAGCTCAGACCACATATCAGCAGTTCAGGTTCTAAGTAAGGGGTGGGCAAAATGTGGCCCATGGGCCGGATGCTTTTCTATCCAGGCCATTCTATCCGGCCCGTAGAAAATTAATATTTATCTTCTCCTGGCTGCCTGTCATGTGGCCCTCGATAGCTTGTCAAAACTCAGTAAGTGGCCCTCTGCCTAAAATAATTGCCTGCCCCTCTTCTAAGTGCATAGCCTTGCATCCTAAGCTATTAACTTTCATCCCATTTTATTACTCCAACCTTCAATGACATCCTATTCTGTATGGTACTCCAACCTTCATCTGTACTGAGAATGGCTCCCAATTTTGTATCATCAGCAAATTTTATTAGCACCCTCTGACTTTTTGTGCCACTGATAAAAATACTAAATGAAATCACTAGTAACCTCCCCTGAGCTCAAGAAATCATCCTTCAGCACTACAAGTTGTTGTCTCTCCTTCAGCCAGTTTCTAATCCCTATACTTCCTGACCTCTAAAATGTATCTTTTCTTGCTGATCTGTTTAGTTTCTCATTCCTTACAGGCTTTGCTTACCTCTTTCTAATACCTTTTTTAGGTTAGGATATGGAGCCCCATCTTCAGTTCTTCACCTCCATTTGATGATGTTTTTGTACCTTTGACTTAAAGAAACTTGCAGCCTCTTCCTTCTTCAAGTTCTTGATCTCTTCAGTCTGTCTGACCTTACTTATTGGTTCCCTAAATTCTCAAAGTTTGCCCTTTTGAAGTTTACAAAACTTTAGCTACAGCCTTCTTTTAATTATCCTTTCATTTAATTTAAATTAAGTCGGCTCACGCTCCTAGTTTATTTTCAACAAGCAACACCCTTGCGCTGTTCTCATTGCTTACCAAATCCAAATGTAAAATACTTTAATTTCTTGTTCATTTAGTGACATGTAAAAAAAATCTCTCAGTTATCATGTCCAGAAGTAACTGGGTTCTACTATTATTAGAAGCACTTATCTCCAGTCTGTATCTAAGAAATCAAAACCCACAACTTCTAGTAGTAGTTATCTCTCTACTAGTATTACAGAGATTTCAGTGTATAACCAAATCTGATCTGGAAGACCGTATCAGGCCCTTAGAAAAAACCCAAATCTTTTAACACCTTTCCACAATGTGGTTTTCACCTGCCAACTACATTTTATTCTTGGTATCCATTTTTATTTTTCTACAGGCTAATACATCATTGTACAATGCTGTGCTGTTACTGAATGTTTCTTCTAGAAATAAGTCTCTGTTACAGTTAGAATCCACTCATTTGCACCTTTTTGTTTTAAAAATTACTCAGTGATTACAGTCACCAGTCATCCCAACAGCTGAAGACTTGATTGAAATCCTGGCCCCATAGACCATGGCTGGAGTTTTGCCACTTAGGTCAAAGAATGATTCAACTGTGATCCAAAACCCACTGAAATCAGAGAAAAAAAACCTCCCACTGACTTCAACGGGTTTGGCAATTTGACCCTTATTATCTAGACGTAGTTTTGCTAGCATTAGGGTAGCACCAATTGATTTGTCCCTTTCCTAAATTACATGTCCCAGATGAAATTCTGACCACTTAATTCAAGAGGATTGCCATTGACTTACTGGGACATAGATGCAGTATGTTAATTTTTATCCCTAAATCAGGCATGTAGTAATGGCTTGATCATGCAAACACTCGCATGAAAAAAATATTTAATGTTGCTGAGGGAGCATCTGCACTATAGCTGGTTCAAAGTCAGGATGAATTTTTTGTAAATGATTGCGTGAAAACATTTTTTTTTGTGGAAAATTCTGCCATTAAATATTTTTGCCAGCTCTAACATGTAATTAGCATGCTAACATGTAACTAAATGTTCTCTGCCATTAAAGTTTTCCCCCTAGAGTACCTTTGTGCAGCTGTATTTATAGCTGGTGTGAGGGATGGCAGCCGTTTCTGTCAGTAAGCCAGCAAGAACTGGAGCAGAAAAATCCACCTCATTCTCCCCTTAGAAATCTTGAATTTTCAAGCATGAATGTGAATGCAATACTTAGCTATTACTCTGCCATGTTATTTATATTAGATCACTTTTGAAAGGAGTATACTGTATAGTATTATTGCTGGCAAAGGATAAATAAGGCCCTTGGTGATATTGTACTTAATATTGTTCAGTGATCTATATTTCTCTCTCTAATTTTTGCTATTTTTTAAATACAGTGCACTTTCAAATTATACACAGAAAGGAAATATTCCCTTTGACTGATTAAAATTCATAGGCCATCTCTGATCTCCCTTGACATTGCCATTCTTTGCCCTATCACCACAGCACAAAGAAACACAGTTATTTACCCTGGGACACAGGTGACTGAACTTATAAAAATCACTAGAGGACAAGATGTATTGAGGCCTGGCACAGAATGACAAATTCTGGCGAGGTTTGCCAAGAAGAGACATATTGATTTTTAAATGATTAATAAGGAGAATATAATTGTATTTCATTAAGATGGATGGGATTTCATTTAGTCTGTCTTCTCCTTTTCCACTTCAGATGCGAAAGGAAATCAAGTCATCATCAATGGCACCTCGTGTTAGCCTGCCATGGAAACGAGGTCATTGATTGAGTAAAAGAAGTTTCAGAGAGGCTAGCCTAGTCCTTCAATGGGGTTGCTAGCATAGATAAAGTGGCTAACATAACAAGCAAAGTTTCTCTTGTTATTTGGAGTTCTGTGAGAAACTACAGATCTGCCTCTGCCACTTTTTGGTATACCCTGGTAGATGTCTTTAGTTGCATATTATCCACAGTAAATCATTTTGGACATACAAATGGACATGGTTTAGTATTTCATCTGAACATAAATTAATCTATGCAGTTTTCAGGGCCAGGGAAGCAGCCAGATAGGCATTCAAAATCCTCCATGTTCAGTCCTGACATGTTCTGAAATATTTAGGCCCAGATACAGAAACATTCTGACCCTTGAGCATGTAATTAAGCCCCATTGACATAAGTGGAACTTAAGCATGCACTTAAAAATTCAGCCTCTACTTAAACACCACTCCTGAATCTCTAATCTGAGAACATGGTGAACAGAGATATTTCATGCTATGTTATCTCTAGGCCTTTTTGAAACTATTTAGCAAATACCCTGGGTCTGTGCAGATGTTACACATAGATTGACCCTAACTACAGTTAGGTTGATCTAAGTCGGGGTGGGCGAAATGCGGCCCGGGGGCCAGATGAGGCCCGCCAGGCCGTTCTATCCAGCCCGCGGGGCCCCTAAAAAATTTATAAAATTAATATTTATCTGCCCTGGGCTGCCTGTCATGCAGCCCTCTGCTGAAAATAATTGCCCGCCCCTGACCTAAGTGCTGATCTGTGCAGATGTTCGGGGAAGTTAGATCAGGCAAAAACAGCCAACCTGATCTAGAGGAGGTAAACTAAGTTATTTTGGGCACGGTTAGCCCAATCTACCCAACATTTGCACACATCTAGAATGCAGCCCCAGGGCTAGGAAAATCCTGGGGCTTCATTCTTCCTCCCCACCTCCCCATCACTGACCAAGTTATTTTTAGCCTCCCAACTCCCCTCTACACCCAGATGGACAACCCCCCACTGACCCACCAACCCCCTCTAATCCTGCTTCCCTCCTGCCCCAGATCCCACCCACCCCTCTCCCTTCCCCAACATACTTAGATTGGCTCCTAGCACCAGTAAGTGTGCACAAGCCACTCCTGATCCATGATCATGTGGCTTAAAGCAAGCCACATGATCATAGATCATATATGAGTGACTCCACACTCTTTTTCCAGACAAGGTGCTCACCTCTGAGGGTGATTGGCTTCTTACTGATACTCTACTTAGGTGGGTAGGATAAACAGAGCAAAAATGTTGGGAATCTCTTAGCAGAGATGCTTCATGCCAAAGGAACAAAGGAAGAAGGCAGCTGTATAAATAGAAACAGAAAGAAGGGATATTTCAAAAAAGATTTTTGAAAGTAAATCAGTCAATCAGTGAGATTGTTCATGTAAAAGAGGCATGGAATTGCTAAATCTGGCAATATATGACCTCATATTTGTACTCAGGCATTTAAAGTTTTTCATGTGTATCAAATATAAATCCTATTTCAGAATCATCACATCACATGAGGGTCAGCTAAGGATGTAGAAAAAAAACTTCAACCTGTTAATATAACAGATGTAGGGAGAGGTTGTTGGCTTTAACTTACTCTGTGACAGGTAAACAATTAGTGGCAAATCTATGGGTATGAACAAGTGTTTGCCACACCCAGTCTAGGTGGAGGTGGCTTACTTTTAAGTTGGCTATACCTAGACCAGGAGTGGGTGGGTACAAGTTTGCTACTGTCAAAAGCAGCACATGCAGCTATTTGTTGCTCCTGGGAGATGTGCAGGGAACCTGATTTAAGTAACTCAGGGTGGGAGGAGGGACAAGCATGATGGAAGTGCTGGCAGGTCCATGATGGTGGTTGGTAGGTCTGTGGGGAGGTGGGGAGTTGCCCTTAAATGTGTACAGGTATTCTGGAGATTGGGTTAACCAATCCCATCTCAAACTAAATTAGTTCACCTACTCTGGTGAACTAACTTTGATTGGGCATACCATTTTTGGACTAGTTAAGCCCTCTTAATTCCTGTATGATCAGGCATTTAGATCAACCTATCCCTGGTTTGGTTGATCTAAAAGTAATGTCTGTATATACCTTATGTGTTTTTCAATTATACAAGTTAAAGAAACAATGTTTTGGATTGAAAACTATGCCTTTAGCATATCAGATGTTAGAGGGAAAATTGTTACTGTTTCAAATATATACAGTCTGCTATTTCATCTCCAAAATGAAGGCTATGCATACACTCACACTTAGCACTGAAATATATAGTTGGAAAAGTGAAAGTTATTATTAAGCCCATTTTTCAGATGTGAAGACCATATGTCTGAACATTTTGGAACCTACACTTTACAATGGAGCCATTGACACCTTTTTATACACCCCACAGGGCTCCCCTGAGATGAAAAATGTTTATGTCTATAATTTTGTGGTTTTGGGGTTTTTTAAAGAAAATCATGTTAGTGATAACAGTTGTTCTGTTGAAGCAAAGAAAACTCTGCACAATGAAAAGGAATGCTGGGGAAAACAGAGAATTCTTTGTCTGAGTGAGTGTGTCTACATGAGATGCTTCACTTCAAAATAGCATAATTTGCACAGTAAGCATGCATGTCTACACATGCATACACTTATTGTAGAGTATGCTTCACTACTTGTGAGTAAATTTGTTACCTGAAAATGCAAGTTGGAAATTTACTCATGAGTAGTTATTGCACAGTAGTGCATGGGTAGATGCCAACTGGGAACAAATGTGCATGCAGTCAGCCCTACCACTAGGGAGCCAGCCTGAGCTCAACCCCAGAAGCTGGAAACCTCTCCTCACCCAGGGCTGGCTGCCTCTATTGCAGCCTCAGCCACAGGTCCTTTAAAAGACTGAAGACATTTTGAGCCCTGGGGCACAGCATCAGGGAGCCTGGGGGACTCATGGCCTCTGTTGCCCCTGCACAGGCTACAGGTTACCTATGGCAGTCTGCTTGCATGCTGGTGCTGCTGCCTGGCACCGCAGTTCTGTGTGGCTCCAGGCCCACATTGTATAGCCCTGTAGGCCATTGCAGGCTCGTGTCAGACCTGCCAGCACCTGGGCCCAGCTGCAGCCAGCTCCTGGACCCTGGGGCCAACTTCAGCTGTCTGCAGCCAACACCCAGCAGCCTGCCCAGACCCTGCAGGTGCTGTGGGTCATTGCCTTGCCATGTGACTCCTAGTCCCATGCTGTGCCCCTGCACTGGGCACTGCAGGAAGCTGCCAAGGCCCAGCAGCACAGGGACAGCCATGCCAAGGCACAGAGTGCCGGCATGGGAGCCCTGATGGTGTCATCACTGATGCCACATGCCTCCACCTGGGACCCCACCTGGTCATAGGAGATAGGTGACCTTGTGGCACTGCAGGGTGAAGCGGAAGTACAGCAGCAGTTCATGTGGGATGGGCACTCCAATGTCTCCCTCTGTGAGGGGCTGTCAGGCCAGATATGGGAATGTGGCGATGACTAGTTAGCATGGTAGTGCTGCATAAAGTTCAAGGCCTTCCAGGCACAGTGGGTTACCATCACAGACCACAATCATCAGTTGGGTGCCTGCAAGTCCTTGACCTTTATGTGGGAACTGGACACCATCCTTGTGCTCCAGGACCCTTGAGGCACCAGCAGCCCATCCTGCCAAGCACCCCATCCCCAGTATCTTCCAGCAGCATGAGGAGCCCAGGCCAGCACCTTCCCTGAAAGCTTCACAGTCTCAGCCCCAGCAATGAGGGACAGCTGTTCATGTCACAAGAGCAGCACCAGCCACCAGCAGCACCAGCTCCTCCCCAGTGGAGCCCTTGGCCAGGCATCTGCATGCTGCACCCTTCCACCTGATGAGTTTGCCAGGATCTGCACTCCATCACCACCAGACAGGACTGACCAGCGCTGAGGCCCATGTGGTAAGCCCCACATTAGGGGGAGGGTCCTCCCCACCCCAGCCCCAGCCCCTGCCTCTGCCCCCAGCCGCAGCCCTAGCCCCAGCCCCTCCTCCCCACCTGGCTTGGCTGCACTTTCCTGATCCCTAGGTTTTTCCCCCATACCATGCAGTGAGGCAAGAGACAGAGCAAAACTTTATTGAGCAGCCTGCGCCCCTGCAGATAGGTGGGCACAGGCCTCTCATAAACCAAGGAACATGTTGCTACTGGTAGTGATATCCTCCTCAGCTTCAGGGGGCAGGGACATGTAGCACAACCACAGGTAGCCCTTCAGGAAGCGTGGAGGTTGCAGGGCAGCCCAGACTTGCCCTCTACACTGTCAAAGCTCAGGATCCCATACCAAGTGTGTAGGTGCACCTGGAGCAGCATGGTGATCAGCAGGAGCAGGACATAGTGGGTTGGGCACCCTTTAGTCTGCATAAACAGCTTCTCTCACAGTGACTGGGACATGTGCAGCAAGGGTATGCTCAGGAGGCAGTATTGGCATAGTGGGGCTGCCTCTAGAGTGCCTCCCCAGAGAGGCCTCCTGTGGGGAGTGGGAGGCATGGGAAGCTCTGTGTCCTAGTCATCTGGGAGCCCCATGCCCCCTGAGCCTGGGTGTCGTGGGCTTGATGGTAACACAAGAGACGGGCTCACCTGCAGAAGGAGAAGTGGGGGCAGCTGGGTCTGGACCAGTGGTAGCAGGTGCTCCCAGGATCCTGACCTTTTCTGGCCTGGGAAGCAGGCTGGGGAGGCAGGCTGCCTATGGCTAGCACCTAGTGGCCTACTGGCCCCTGGGGAGCAAGCAGGGATGGGCGGCTTGACTAGAAGATGCCTGGTCCTGGGCCTGCCCAGCTGACTTTCCATGGTCTGTGGGTACCTGTGAATGCCCAACCCCTGATCTGAGGCCAGGCAGTGCATGGGCCCCTGATATAGAGCATCTTATCTCAGAAATGTTGCAAACTCTCATGGACAGCTTCTTTCTCATGGCTCTGCAGGCCCTGAAGCTGCATGTAGGGGAGAGGCCACACTTGGCAGCTGGGATGTGGCCTCAGGGTCACCACTGCCCACAGCTAGAGTTCTGCAGATGTGCCACCTCCAGCAGAGATTGACCCAGGACCCACAACTGAACCCTCCTCCTTGACCAGCTGGTGACAGCTGTGAAGAACAGGCTGGTGGATGTGCGGACATGGCAAGTGGAGAACATTTCCTGTCAGGACAGGTGGCAGGTGGAGAACATGGCCCACAAGGATGTGTGGGATTGGGGACACTGGGAGTTCAGGGTGCAGCTTTTGGCCCTGGAGTGGGAGCACATGGAGGCCTTGTGGGAGCAGGGTGCAATCATGGCCAGGGCAGTGCAGGCCATGAAGGATGGCAGCCAGGTGCTGGACACTGTCCTGGCCCAGGCGGCAACCTTTGTGCCACCTGCTTGCTTGCCCCCAGGCCTACCCCCGACTGGCCATCATGAGCTTGGGCAGAGGTCCAACACCACTTCCACCAGCTAGAAGCCCTGCCCTGGGTCTAGCCCCGCTGCTCACTTCAGCTCCACATGGGTGCAGATCTGGAGCTGCATGCAGAAGGGTCAAGACTGCTCACTAGACCTGATGGCCTGGCCACCAGCTGCCAGAAGGGGAGCTGCTCATGCTGGGGGACCAGAGGCCACTGTCACCCCTCAGTGAGCCCCCCACCCACTAGGCTTGCCATGCTCCACACCTGTGGGGAATGGCCAGAGGCTGGAGTGCTGGCTGCTTGTGCCCAGGCTCCACACCCTAGGTGCACTCACCCTACAGCCTCCCACCCCAGGAGTGCACACACACAAACCACGTTGTAAATAGTTTGCATGGGGAAGAAGGTGTTTTACTGTTAATGGGTGGGGTGGGTGGTGGAGGGGCTCTGTTGTTGGGGAGGGATGGGGGGAGGAGGGTCTGTTTCTTGTGAGGGAAATCAAGCATTTTTCTGAGAACTGTCTGCAGTGAGCATGGTGCTGGCATTGGGCAGAAGGGAAGACCATATTAATGGAGCTTTTAGCCTCTGCTGGAAAAGGTTGCTTTTTAATCTGAACACTGGGTATGAAATATTTACTGTCCTTGGTACCATCATTTCAGCGCTAAGTAAAGTTGGCTTGTACTTCCATCTAAGATAAGTCTTTTATCTGACCTGGCCTTTACAATTCAGGTTACATTACATGTGTGCAGAGCTTATGGTCACTCTTCAGAAAATTATGAAAAAAGAATATGAAGAAAAGCACGGGAACATCTCGATTCATTAAAATAAAAACTACATGGCAATGCATGAGCTTCTTGTTTGGATCAGAAATTCTTTAGGGAAAGAGAGACACCCACCCAAGAATAGCCAAGAGTATCTGGTTATTCTGAGATGTGGTAAGGCTCAGATTCCTGCTCTAAAAGAGCCAAAGCAAGAACTGGAAGGTGGATCTCCCATATACCAGCTGAATGCCTTGCTCACTTATTTATTGAGTATTCTGGGATGAGTAGGGGGAATCTCTCATTTATTTTAAGAGGGGAAAAAACTTTGAAAGCTCTTGCTCTCATCCCAATACAGCATACAAAAAAAAATGCAGTAGAATATTAGCACTGTTTGTGCTGTGAAACACTACTGCCCAGTATTATTCAGCTACTGTGCAGTTCGCATCTTGTATAGGTGTGCCCTCTGTGTATTTTCCTTCATGGGGAAAAAAGAGGGAAATTTCATATAGACATGGCAGCGGGAATCCCCGGTTAATTAATCCCTCCCCTCTAGTCTTAAGGGAGAATGAAAAAAAAAACCCCAAACCCCAATACTGCTCACTTTGCCCCCACATTTTAGGAACCCTGTCTTCAATCATGTGGTTCATGAGGGAGACACGTCTAGACATGCCCCTACAGTGCTGTTGTTACTGCACCATCATTTAAGTACTTATTTTTGGAAGTGCTAAATGAAGGTACAATAACAGCCTGTACTGTGCTGTGTGTGTGGTGCACAGTTATTTTTAGCCGCTAGGTCGCCATAGTAACAT
This sequence comes from Alligator sinensis, assembly GCF_000455745.1. Classification (NCBI taxonomy): domain Eukaryota; kingdom Metazoa; phylum Chordata; order Crocodylia; family Alligatoridae; genus Alligator; species Alligator sinensis. The sequence goes on from NW_005842254.1 coordinate 1,208,628, forward strand.
TCTATACTGAGGAAGCGTGTCACTACAGTGATGTAGCTGCAGTGTCACAGTTTTTGCCCGTGGATGCTATGTCGCTGTAGCGCATTGCTTCAGCAATGTAGTGTCACAGATAGATGTGCCCACTGGGTACCAAATCACTCAATATAGTGTGATGGAGTATTTTGTAGAACCCCAGATCTGTGCTACCTTTTAGCATTCAGTATGTGAGAAAGAGTTCATAATATTTCTGGTACAGCCCAACTTCATACGGATCCATCCCAGTCTTGCTAGAAATATTATCTACTCTGACGTACCAAATACTAAGATATGGTACAGATGTTGGGGGTTCTACAAAATACTCTATAAATTCTTTCATGATAACAGATAAACTGGACCAATGATAAACAGGACTTTGAAGACTTCAAAAATGTTTTTCTCCTTTTGATAAATAAAGAAGGGAAGGTTTCTAGTGCTTATTTTAGAAACATTGGGAAAGTCCAGTCTGGCCTTTCTGGTTTTATTTGGAAGAGCACTGGCTGGTCCAGATAGAAAGGGGGGCCTGAACAGAAAGGGGGGTGAAAAATGGTAGCTTTTATTATTATTATTATTATTATTATTATTATTATTATTATTATCATCATCATCTCTGGCAAAGCGGGGCCCAATACTAAAAATGGGCCCAGGGCCACCAGGAGTCTAGGTACAGTGCTGAGCACTGGAAATTTTCTGAGTAGATTATGGTTGGACCTAATATGTAAAATGAGGGGATAAAGGATTTGAACATTTAACAAAGGATTCCTTCATGCAAAAACAAAAGTTATTATTTTATGTTAAATGTGCTATGCAAAACCCAATATTAACTACAGTATAACCTCACGAATCCAGCATGCTTGGGACCGAGCACCTGCCAGAAATATGAAAATTCTGGATTTTTGAAACCACAGTGGCGGCCCATCTCTAAGCAGCAATGTGGGGAGGAGGATGGGGTGGGGTAGCAGCAGCTTGTCCTGGAGCAGCAGCCGCACATGGAGCTGCAGCGCAGGGCGGTGGATGGCGTTGGCAGCCGCCGCATGTAAGTTTTCCCCTCTACTACTCTGGGACTGGCTGCCACTACTCCCCTATGGAGTGCACTTTTTAAAATTGCTGGATTTTTGATAATTCTGGATTTTTTTATATCCAGATTTATGAGGTTATACTGTACTTTGATGAACAGCTCTTAAGAGCTCAGCATCTACTTCTGCAATGGTGGTGAAGTCACTGTTGTGTTTTTTATTATGGAGTCTTCTTGCTTAGACAGGCCCTCAGCTTCCAAGACACCAGAGTTTATTAAATAAATGAGCATGTTATTTTAGGTCATCTCTGTATGTCTGTCTGTCTTTCACTAGTTGCCATTAATATCTACATTTTAGGTGGGGAGAACAGATTTTTTGCTAATTTTTTCTTACATTATTTTTAAGGCTGCTCTGTTCCCCCACTCTCTTCCCTATGATTTCCCTCCTTCTTTTTCAGTTCATAATTTATTTTTATTGGTTACAGTAAGACTTCAGGCTTTGCTACAGCTGAGCACAGCTGCTAATGTTTGCTATTGATTCCACATGTGAACTCCAAAGTATATAATAATCGGTTTTAATCATTGCCGTTGGCTTTTCCTCTTCCCATTCTGAGTAGTGCCCTCTGCCTCTGGCCTGCCATGGCAACAACCAGAAACTGATCCTAATTACATCAAACCACACTCTGCCAAAATGCCCAAATATCCGTAACATGTTTGAATAACAACTGTTCGGAGATGTAACTCCATCCAGCTCCCTAGAAAATGCTTCAAATTATCAACTGTAGATGTGCTGACAGGAAGAATATGTTGTGGGCATGGTAGAAGACTAAGCTACCTCTGGCCTGAAAGGGAATACCTCAGCAGTACAAATGTAATGCTATTTAAGTTCCCCATTCACATTCCTACAGCTCTGAGAAAGCTCCAAATTATAACAGTGCTCCTAGGGGAATGGCACATAATCAGCCCCGCTGAAAACAGTTTGAGCAGTGCTAAATAAATCCCAGTTCTAATTATGTTGCTGAGGCCGCATGGGGACTGCACATCTGGAAGCCCCCCAAAAAAGTCTTGTGACAGAGCAGCAAAGCACCATTGCTGTTATAGCAACTCCTCGGAAGTCCTTAGTAGCTCAACAGCCATCGCCATGAAGGAATTGTGTGAATCCCCAAAGCACAGGAGTGGCCCACATTAAATCATTGCTTATTTAATCTGACAAATTCCTTCTCAATCTATGAGGCATCAACCCTTGCTGGTGTTAGAACCACGGCCCTGGAATCTGAAAGTAATAGTGCATTGCTGCTAAGGCGAAGCATCCAGCAGATCTTAATAATCAGATCACTCTTCTTTTTCCTTTACACTCCAGAATCAGAAGTGAATTGCTCCATACATTAATGATAAGAGCAAACTGGAGCCTCAACCATGCAAAATAGAAGGGGTGAAATCTTGATTCTGTGGAAGCAAATGGGAGCTCCCTCATTGACTTCAGCTGGGATTTCACCCTGAGAGCCTCCTGCAAGGTGCTGTACAATTGCTTTCACTTGGTGTTAGGTGCATTTGCAGGTGTTAGGCACAAATGAAAGACTGGGCTGACAGAGAATGGTACATATTTGCAGAGCATGCAGGAGCTGATCTAGATCACAGTCAAAATTCCCATCAGTACAAGTGGATGTATTCTGGAGAAGGCTTAAAAGTCTGTTCTATTGCTATTATAAATTTAAGGGCCTAATTCTGCAAGCATTGACTGTAAGGCATAGCAATGTCTGTTCAAAGAAATCCCCTTGGTGGAGACAGCAGAGGGCATTTACATATGCCATTTAATTTCAAGTAGCCTTACTGTGCAGTAAAAATACTGCGCAGTAAGCTTTATTCCCAATGGCAGCAGCTCAGTACAGGGCTTCTCCTGCCCTGCTCTTCCCCCCTGCAGCAACCAGGGAGAGCTCCAGGCTTCCCCTTGAGTGCTAGCCCTAGGGCTGGTAGGGAGCACAGGAGGGGTCCTGATGTGCATGGGGCTGTGAAACAGCAGCTACTGCAGAGCTCTCGAACCCCATGACATGGAGTTCCCTGCACAGCCCAGAGCTGGCCGGGAACTGTCTCACTTCTGGAGCAGGTCCCAGCTAGGTACGGGCTGCATGAGGAGTTTCCTGCACATGCTGGTGCTGACCAGGACCTGCCGCAGAAGTGAGACACTTACTGGCCTGCTCTGGGCTGTGCAGTGGAACAGGAAGCTCCTAAGTCCTGGAGCTGCTCAGCTCCCAGTTCCTGTGGGGATCTGGGAGCTAAGTAGTGCCAGAACCGGGGAAGTTCCCTATCTCCTGTGGCCCCTAGTATAGAGGCTGACTGGGAGCAAATTTGCTACTAACCAGTGTTTACACATGCACTACTGTGCAGTATCTACTACCTGTAGTAGCAGTTAATTTACTACCTGTATGTATGGCTAGTATCTAACTGTACAGTAGACTCATTTACTGTGCAGTAAATGTGCACATGTATAGACCTCAATGCTTTACTGAGCAGTAGATTAGTCTACTGTGCAGTAAAGCATATTGTGTAGACACACGTAGGGAGTGGAATAACAGTGAAAAAGAGCAGACTTTTCTAGGATCCCAAGCGTATGTGTATATATATACATAGGCTATGCACTTACTGCTGGGGTTATCTTATAATATGCTTCATGTTTATAATATAATTATACATTGTGCATCAGCTTATCTTGAAGGTAGACAAAGTGAATTTTACTTATATTTTCAAGCAAACTTTGTAGTTTTTTTCATCCTAAGGGACTCAATAAGCACTTTGCAAATGTAAAGGTGATTCTGCAGTGTATATAGAGCATGCACTTTAATTTTTACTGAAAAATTGCTATCATTGAGCTAGAAAACAGCAACCATGGAACACTAAATAATAACACTACCTAACAGGTTAGCTCAAGATGTTTCAGCCATATCCCATCGACAATGAAGGAGTGAATAGAGATTTGAATTTGTCTGGTTTTGGGGAGTCATATACCCACTCTTGAAAAATACTGTGGGTGTCTCTAATTAGCATAAGTAGTTAGGAGTTCAAATGCTAAGTGAAACAGAGGGCACTGAACTACATTCTTTGATGAAATATTGTAGTACTAAATTTGTACTGATGATGGGATAAGTTTTTAAAGGGAAGGTTAGACTAGGTCCTCCAAATCTTGGACTTCTCTACAAAAAATCTGAGTTTATCTTTTCCTTATCTCCTCCTTTTTGCAGCTCCCATCTTTGTCACCTGTTCACCAATCTAAAAAGAGGCCTCCTCCTTATTTGAGAACTCCCAAAGGTGTTCCTAACCCACTCATCCCTTTGGACTGAATCACCTTTTGTTCTTAAAAGTTAAACAAATAGTTCAAAGAAAAATCTTCCTGTAGCCTTTTTCTCCTCCCACCACCCCTGCTTTGGACTGTTGTGTGTTTGATATACATGTTTTTTAAATGTTGAAATTTGCAAAGGAAATTGTGTGCCCATTCAATCCAGAAGTTAGATGATTGCTCCTTTCTCTTGTTTTAGGTTTATCAGATGTTGTGTAGTACTGAGGGAAATAAGTAGTTCCACTGATAATGAGATGATTTGCCTGCATATGAAGCATCACCCAATGTGAAGAAAGACTGCAAAGCTTATTCTTTTCTAATAATTAGGGCATGCTAAAAACATTTATCTCATTGCTTTCTCATTTTTGCTGCAGTTCCTGTCTAGCACTGGAAAACAGCAACAGAGATTACAAGAGCTCTAAGCTCCCAGTGCAGCGCTCAAGTCTAGTAAGCTTAAACACAAAGTCCTTTATTGAAGGATTAGTTTGTTTGCTTTACATAAATATGTTCATAGCTCTGTTTGGATTGCGTGGATAAAGTCTGGTTCAGCTTTTTAGAAGCTTAACCAGCTTTGCCAATCTTCTGATTGTCCATCAATACTGAACAGAAAGTCTAGATCTTTTCAAGCTCTCTTCTGACAAGTTCTAATAATAAAATCCGTTGTTTTATTTGTCGTGTTGTAAGATATTGAAGTCCTGACTGGGCTCAAAACATTGCTGCAGGTAGACACTGTACAGATTCACAGAGGTAGTCCTTGCCTTGTCCTGAAGAATGTATATAAGTGGAAATGGCAGGCAAAGGTTGGGACATGAAACAGAATTATAGGCAGATTAAGTGACTTGCCCAGGGTCCCACAGCAAGTCAGTGATAGAGTCAGGAATAGACTCAGATGTCATTTGATTGCCAGAGCTGCTATACCATACTGTCTTTAATCTCATTCAGATTTCTTTTTCAGTTGAGTGAAGAGTAGTTGTCTGATTGGTGACTGTAATGTAAACATCATTTCAGATAAATGGGTTAAATAATTGGAAGCCTTTTCCAGGATATTTGCTGATGCACTTAAAGAAAAGACCAGTGGCATTTATTTTCAGGACTTTAATTCTGTACTATTCCATCCAACAGCATGGCTGTGCTATAAACCAAATTTTTAATGGAGCGTTTTCTTATGCTGACACGTTGCAGCCATTTGCAATGTTCTTACAGGGTTCCAGGCTATCAGAATAGGTTTCATGCTGTTAGCCCACTTTGTTAAATAGGAGTTGATTTTATATTTAGCGGTGCATGGAGTGTACAGATGAAACAAATCACTCCTACAAACTCAGCAAGATGAATAGTTCCTGTGGAAAGCTAGCAAGCCAGGCTGAATGCAAGATTAATATGCAGTCCCAAGTTATGCTTCCCACAATTTTTTTATTGATTATGTGGAAAGTAGTAAAAGTCATGATTTCTTGTGTGAGTTGGATTGAACCTTGCATAAGCATCCTCTATGTGATTTCTTAAAAAGGAAAAAAAAATGCCTGGGAGGAGACTTTTTCAGGCTAGATCTTGTGCCATGGCAGGAAGGTCCTAAAGGCACTCCCAGCAGGTGAGGTCTGTCTGTTGTGAAGTTTTTCTTTCACATTGTTTTGTAGAGGAATCAGTCTCAAATTTTCACACCAGTGACTAAATACAATAGAATTAAATTAAAAAGAAAAGGCCACTGCTCTGAGGTTTATCACACCTAAAATACATAGAATAGGGATGAGTGGTCCATACAAAGGAAAATAAAGAGCAACTCCTGGGTTCTAACTCCACTGTAACCTCCAGCAAGTGTTTTAACTTTTGCTGTATCCATTTCCTCAACTGTAAAATAAGGATAATAAACTTACCAGGTGGTTTTTGGGGTTTTTTTTTTTTTTTTTTTGAATGATTCCTTGTTTTGATTATTTGAAGGAAGTACTTCCAAGTACTTCAGTTAAGTATTCTGTTGGACAAAGTTTAGGCTGTATATCTTCCTTTAGCACCTTGTACCGGCACTCAGTATGTTGCAGTACAATTGAGAGGACTATAGAAAGGAATCGCTATTTAGGGCTTGTCTGTGCTATCTCTGTGCTGACCTAGTAACTGTGGCCAAGCAGCTTGCCTTGGTGGCTTACTTTTGTGTACACCAAACCCTGGAAGTAGGACAATGTAGACAGTTATGGGTCTTTATGGAAAATGAAATATATATATTTTTTCTCATTTAGAGTAGGGGTGCTCAGTCCCCAGCCCACAGGCCAGATCCAGCCCCCAGGGTTGTTAGCTGCTCTGTGGGGCTTCCTGCAGGTCTGAAAATTTCGAGTCAGAGCAGTTGTTGCTCCCCTGCTGCCAAATTTATGAACCTACAGGAGCTCTGCAGAATGGATGGCATCACCCTGGGTGGGTCTACACGTGGCACTACATCACCGTAGCAATGCACTACAGTCATATAGTGTCCACAGGCAAAAACCGTGATGCCACAGCCATGTTGCCATAGCAACGTGCTCCTTCAGTATTGCTACAGTGACGTAGTGGCTAAAAATAACTGTGCCCCGCTGGTGTGGCGCAGCATGGGCTGTTACTGAGCCTTCATTTAGTACTTCCAAAAGGCATGTTTCTCCCCAAAGGAAGTACTCAATGACCGCACAGTAACAACAGTACTGTATGGGCATGTGTAGATGCTCCCCTACCCCATGTGCCAGATTAGGTGCGCGGGGCTGGTGCGGGGCCTGATCCTGGCAAATAGGGCTGACAGGCTGCACAGGCCCAATCCCAGTGCAGAGGGCAAAGTAAGGCTCTACAGGCCTGATCCTGGTGTGCAGGGTCTAATCCAGCCTGCAGACTGGCCCATGCAAATTTTCTGGCCCACCGGACCAAAAGGTTGAGCACTACTGATGTAGATCATCCCTGAGCATATGCCCAAAGCCATTCTGAGACTCTGTCTTGTACAGTGGCCTGGCTCATTGACATATGTGCAGGGCCACTGTGAAATGGCTAGATTGCCTTGTTTCTAGAATTTAGTGTATCCTCAGTGGGTGTGTGTGGATGGGGCATAGCACTTGGTAGCAGTCCCAGGCACCATGCACAAGCAGTGTAGACAAGTCCTCTCTCCATTCCTCTCTGGTTCTCTCTTTCATTCGCCCAAGTCAAGTGACCATCTTACTGTAAAACATCTCCAGGCTTATGGAAAATTCTCTGTTTTGGAGCCAGTTGCTGTTTCATGTTTGTTGTTTTGCTCCACTGTGCCCTGCAAAATCTGAAATCAGAAAGAAAATTATTTAGTTTTCCAGAAAAGTGCATGATCAAAATAAGTTACCTTTATTTCAGGAAAGAAGGAACAGTTATTATGTATTTGTCAGTATGCAATATTTTTTATCAGCAGTTGTTATTATATCTATATTATTTGAATGTTTTGTAAGTCATTCTAGCTTAATGCATAATGAGAGTTGTGGCAAAGTATGAACATAAAGTCTCCTAAAGGGTGTGAAAAATTATATTCTATAAGGTCCAGTGCTTTGCATTGATCTTACAGGAGAGACAAATCTTATGGATCAAAGTTGAAGTGATAGAGAAGCAAAATCAATAATAATTTAAAAAACAGATGTGATTTTCTTTTGTTTTTGAATTCACAAAAAAATTGAGGTTAATAAAATGTGCATCTCCTGAAGTTTTGTAGATATTTTACTTTTAAAAATTTTAATATCATTTTAAAGAGCATTTTCCACATACATATAAACCGGACCTAAAAACATAGATGATAAGTTATGCCAACTGTGCATTTAAGGTACATGCATTATCGTTTTACTCCTGGAGCAGTCCTGTATAGGAGCTAGGACACCGGAAATCCTTTCTGCTCCAGAAGAAGGTGGAAGGCTACAGTACTTTGGGGGAAGTTTGGCCATTGACTAGGGATGAAACATTAGTTTTACCCTTTCCTTGCCCATGTGAGAAGAAGATAAGAGGTACCTCCACCTGGGCAGTCTACAAAGCAAGTTGTATCCTGGTACAACTGTTTTGGCCCAAAAGTGTATTCCAAGGCTTCAGTCAACCCAACCTATGGATTAGTTTTTGATCTCACTTTGTTTCAGATTTAATGATAAATGTTTCACAGACGTATTCTGCAGTGTGTCACAATTTAGCTGGTGGCTGCTTAACAGAATTCCCTTAGATAAAATCAGGCTGTAGGAGCTCTCAGCCTGAAAGAAATGAAACTCATTCATTTTTTTTTTGGTGGCCACTCTTGTAAGGTCTGTGGGGTGCATGGGAACATACAATTGGAAGGGCCCCTCTTGGGTCAGTGAGACCCCTGTGATTCCAGACAACTAAATACTCATTTGTTAAAAAGGGTTCCCAAGAACAACTGTATCAGGCCTTTTTGCACAGCATAGCCACAACGCCCTCCCCCCACCAAACCCCTCCCCCCACCCAAAAAAAAACACCACAGGAAATACAAAGAGAGGGCACTGGCAATGACTGTAGAAAAACAGACACACATGTTCATGCCAGTGTTTACTGCATGCATTTTTTTTATTGTGGACCTGATCCAAAGTGCAGCAAAGTCAGCAGAAATCTTTATGGAAACTTCTCTTGGTAGTGGGTTAGTCATTATTCATCATTATTTTTATCTTGGAAAATCAGGTGTGCAAATGAAAGCTGACCTGTTACTGCTGTCCCTCCTCTCTGAATTGGGTGATAGCTTTTTAGGTCATGGACGACTAAATGTATGTATAAAATCTGGCAATACAATACTAATGTCTTCTGTGATGATTAAAATGAGGGTTCTTCTTTCATAGCGTATGCTGAAATTGCCATTCTCAGACATGTTGGACATTTAATAGTAATATTTGTTTTGGAAAATATTTTATACAACTGAGTTGTATTATTTCACGCAGAAAAATGTGCCAGTTCTATCCTTCATATGATACCCGGAGGTTCTGTTACTATCTTTCTCCCTCTTGTGTTGCGGCCTTCAGTCTGGCTTCAATAAAACAGAAAGCCTCTGTATGTTTACCAGAAAGAATGGTTTGGTTGCTGTTAAGCACTGTTATGATTTAAGTGCCAAGCATGTCCTCACCACTGAACAGGTCACTAAGGAAGCTTCAGTCACCCTAGTGGGTGTTTCTGACTGCCAGTGAGAGGTCTGCTGTGCAGAGAATGCCTTGAGCCATATATAAGAGAACTTGGTAACTAAAACCATGCACATAGGGGGAGGAAAAAAACCCTTCCTGAATGAGTGTCTTTCAACTACACAGCATTTAGCAACCATTAAACAAACAATTGTTTTATTTCAAAGCTGTTTTAATTAAGCATTAGTCACACACTCTCCCTTGCCCTCTATTTTCTGTGTTAAAAATCACGGTCCTAAAAAAAGCTTACACTGAAGATTCCATAATTAAGCACCGCTTAATTCAGGAATGTGATGGTCTTTCTTTTTTACACATGCAGCAGAGTGGACTTCACTTAAGGGGCTGCAGCAGTCTAAGTACAGAATCAGGCCCAAAGTAGCTATAAGCCTCTTTGTGCAAACAGCTTTTTATAAGTGCAGTGGGAAGTGGATGGAGAGAGCGCAACAGAGGAGATGGAGGGGGAGAAAGGAAAACAATAGGTACACATTTCTACCAGTTTCCTCAGGCATCCATAGCAGCTGCTTAATGATACATGTATCATTATATCCATGAGTAGTTGGAGGGCAGAAACAGACTTGATTACACTACAGACAATTGTTTCACAATAATTCTGGACCATTTTTCATTAGCTGTCTCCCCTCACAGCAAAACAAGGGATAATTTTTTAGAAAAAAAAATCTTATACCTCTAGAAGGTTGTCCAGCAGTTAAAGATTTTTAATAATTCATCATGCGAAACATCTTGAGCTAAATGCTAAATTTCTCAGCAATAACAACGAAAGATAAATGGAAGGAACCAAGGTTAACTTGCATTGATAGAAACAAAAGGGTAAATGAAAAGAATGGTGCTATCACTTTCCCATGATTTATCACTACATTTTTATTATGCTGCTCTGGTTTGACATGTTTTGTCACTCAGTCTGTTGAGTCAAACTAGTTCATTCTGAGCCAGCTGATTAAGTAACTGATTAAAACAAAACAGAGGAAGTCTCTGCCTATAATCACTTACTATTGTCCAAGTGATAGTTGGCAGGCACCACTGTTAAGCCACAGCTACTGACTTTACTTTCAGAAAAGATGGTAATGTTTATTTTTTGCTCTTGATGAGTATTGTGCCAGGCGCTGTAGGAATATTGTTTTTCATGGCAATGCTTTCTTTTCCAATAATAATAAAAATGATTTGACTAATTCTGTGCCAAATGTAAAGGTATTTTTTCCAACTTGATGGTTTGAGCTTTGGGCACTCATCCATGGTAGGGATTCTCTATAGACAATGGAGCCCTAATTTAGAAAGAGAACTAAGCAGGACCTGAATGTGTAAATCCCAATTGGACTACTCTCCTGTCATCCCTCTTAAGGCAAAGAATTTGAAGCAGTTGTAGAGAAGTACTAATGCCTAATTAAGACTGTGCCTTTAAATGTAAATTGTTAGATCTGTCCAGTAATGCGATATGTTACTTTCATTTTGAATAACATGCCTACAGGTTACAGAAGCTGGCAAGAAAGAAGCTGACACTTAAACGTAAGTACTCGCATATTGAGGGCTAGTTTGACCACCATCTGTAGAATAAACACTGGCAATATTCATCTTTGGCATTTCAGTATTTTAGAGGGTATACATGCACACAAAGGCACAAATTGCTAAGTGCCTCAAATGTGCTAATTGTTTTAGAAAAGGTATTTGTACACATCTCCCTCGTGGAATTGGTTTATTTGGTTGGGGACTATGGGCTGCATTCCATAAGTTCCATTGATGGAAATCCATATTACCTCCACTGACTACACTTATGCAAAATTCACAAGAATCAAGCTGAAGGAGAAACTCATATATTTGATGTAAAATAGCTTGGGAAATTCAAATTCATAGCTCTCTTCAAAGTCATACTAAGCAATGATTACTAAGGACTCCTACCAGGGACTGCAGGAAGGAAATATACCAGGTCACTTATGAGAGCATCGTCCTGTAGGAGGGTTTGATTTGGCTAAATGCGTCACTTGATGCCTTATTCACCAACTAAACTAGAGGTCTGTAATTGCTTTGTTAAGCCATTTTTCCCTTAAACATGCAAGGAAAGGTGTTAGGGGGCTGGAACTGAAGATAGGCTGCATTATGGGGAAAAGGTAGTGTCTCTAGGAGGGAGCTTAGGAAGAAAAAAGGCATTTTAAATTTATTTAACTTAAAATGAAAAATCAAAACAAAACAGAAAGGCAACAAGACATGTGGCTGTTATCAACCTGATTACTTTGCTTGCAATGTTGTGACCCCTTTCCATAACCCTCATCTGTCTTTGTCCCATTAGTTTGTAAGCTATTCAAAGCAGAGAGTGCAGACAGTTTCCAAAGGTGCCTAAAGATTCAGATGGACATCTATCTAGTAGATGGCTTTTGTAAATGCTGGAGCAGATTAGGTATATAAATTCAATTGAAATCAATGGGAATGAGTCTTAAGTGGGTGCAACTTTAAGTGCCTAAAACCTGTACTTCTTCCTCCACGTCTACAAAGTCCCTATAACATTTTGGGTGCCTCAGGAAATGAAATAATAGTTTTCATAGTTTTTGAAAACCAGGTCCAAGGGATCTCTCGTTGGGCAGTCAAAATGAGAGGTCACTCCCATATATTTTGGCATAAGTCATCTGGTCCAGGTCCTGACATGAGCACCTGTCAGAGATACAAACAGAACCTGGGAGTCTTGTTTCCCAAGACCCAGTTCTAATTAGCAGACCACTCTTTTTGGCAGAATCACCAGGTTTAGCAAGTAAGAAATGTCATGAATGTTAAATGCTGCTCTTGCCTTTGGGGTGGTAGTTTCCCTCCTTTTTATTTTTTTTTAAGAGGGAGGTGAACTTTTATATTATGGCTATGTCTTGCCATGATTTAACCTTTAAAAAATTGAAAGTATTTAGATGCCCACTATATGCAACGTTTTCCCCCTTGCGTTCAGTCATTTCTTATTCCTGTAATTAAATAGCACTGAGAGAGAGAACAGAGAAGTGGTAAAGATAGGTAACTATGGTACCTGTAGTTTCCAGAACTCTGAAAGCTAAACATACCCTTAAAACCCTGAGTTTGTGGCCAATGATTTGGTAATCAAGTCTGTTTAAACATGTATGTCTTGCTTCTTGCCTCAGAGGGACCATTTTCTTTAGTCTTAGTTAACCATAGTGCAATGCTTTTAATTTCAGTAGACTCTCAGAGAATGTGAAAATAACTTTACACTGTAAAACATCTTGCTGCGTTCCCTTTCCTATTGCCCTGGCAATTGATTCTTCTGCTTCTCTTGCCCTGTGAATTATGGCTCTAGTAAAGCACTGCCAGGTTCGAGTCAGCAGTCATGTGCTGGTACTGCAGAGTGACAATTCTTATCTGTTTTCTGTAGCCTGACATTTTCAGTAAGGCCTGGAAGGTTTGGTTAATAGGGTTTGTCAAAAGGGACCTACAATATAAAACAGTGAATTATGGAATGAGGGCAGAGCAGAGAACTGATGTCACATTAAATGTTACCAAAGCAATTTCTGGAAGTCTAATTATTCACAATAGATAACTAAATTGTAAATCTCTGTTACAAACTGAACATGAAAGTTTCCTTGGAAAGCATTTCTGAAAGTCCACGACATTAATAGCTAATTCATAAGGAACATGGTGTGTGTGCCAGAGGCTTTGGAAGATGAGAGCTCATAGGATGAAAAGAGAATAATTCCTAGATTCATTCACTCTGTAAGCCTTGGAAAGACATATTTGCATTATTCAATTCTAGATACCCATGAAACTATCAAATATAGAAATAGTTCTAATAAAAATATTGCTTATAATTATTACTAGGGAAAGCACTAAAGGCTAGATTTTAACCCTTCCCCAAAAACTGCAGGACTGAAGAGTCCATGTCACTACCTATCTGAGACAGCACAGGACATAATTAACCTTAGTTAGTGGTTTTTGATAGTTTTATACTGAGGTATGCAGTTGAATCAATTTGTCCATGGACAGAAAGTTGCAAACCATGACAATGGGAGACTCTCTCTCTTAAAGGGCACAGACAGAAGAGCAGCTCCCCTTTGCAACTCATAGCGCTTTGCAGGAAGTGCTATGATTTACAATGATCCCCCAGACTAACCAGAAATTTGCTGTTTGGTTCCAGAGTTGGGGACTGCAGCTGATTGCTGAGAGCCTGAAGTCTGGTCTCTATAGCAATGCTACTTTCTCTCCCAGCCTGTTGCTGTTTTCAGAATAGGACTGGGGAAAGGGAGCAGGGGGAGCTCATTCTTGGGGTTCCCCAGCTAGCACGGGAGTGGGGTGGGTGGATTTGACCCTCAGTCCAGTTTGTCCCACCTCAGTCCCATTTGTTTCACCCTTCAGTGCTGGTTGAAAAAACCCCAGACCAAACTCCCTTTGCTCCCTTTCCCCCTTCCCATTCCAAAAACAGCAACAGGCTGGGAGCTCCGCAGACACAAGTTCCATAACATGCTCAATTTTGGAGCATGACCATCTGAACCCTCATTGCATGAGGGTTCAGATTTTTGTGAAATTGGGCCCCCAAAAGTGTCTGCAGCCATACACTTCTGTTTGGTCACAGCTGTAGACCACTTTCTGGGTCTAGATCAGGTGAAAATTTGTCACTTCTGTTTGCACCCAAAGCTTTTCGATATGTGTTTTTTTTAACCCAGATATGTACTGAAAGGTTTGAATTAGTAATTAGAAGCTGAGATTGTGGCTTCTGGCTTGCATGTGTGCAAAAAGTCACAGTCTGCACTGCACTGCACTGCACTACTCTCTAGCAGTAGTTCTCAACATTTTTGATCTAGTGGTTCCCTTCTATCTGCCTGAACAGCTTCACAGCCCAACATCACCTCATACAAACAAGCCACTTCCCTCCTAATCACACCAGCAGTCCTGCAATTCCCTTCTTCCTTAGCCCCTGTATAGGCCCCAAAAGTACTTATGCCTTAGTCCTACCTGGTGCTTTTTATGCAACGTGACTTATATTACTTCCCTTGCAGTCTGTTAGCCAGACTGAACTACATCTGCATTTGCACAGCAGAGCTAATTAGCTCACCAGCGATACCACATGCAGGTGACATTGCTGTTTCCTTGCCAAGAGTTCCCATGCAGAGATGTAGCCAGGTAGTTTCATGGCCTGAGCAGCCATGCCATACCCAGACCAGCATGGGCTGCCACCATGCTGATCACAGTGGCATGATGAACTTTGTAGCTGTAGTCACAGCCATTCTTGCATCCCGCTCCCCTATAAAGACAATACCCAATGCTGCTTCCCCTTACCCTCCTCTTAGATATAGTCTTGTTGTCATGCATGGAGCATTCCAGTGGTGGTGGGAATGTGCAGGGAGAAACTGGCCTCCTTGCCTTGCTCTCCCCCATACTCCAAGTCACCTGGCTGAATCATGACCCACCAAGGTGCTGTAGTACAGCATCATTGCTGTATGGGAAAGAATTGTGTGCTTTGGATACCTGGATGAGTATGTATATTTATTTCTAAGTGAATAGAAATCAAGAAGTTATGGAGACAACAGACACCCTTGCCTAATGTCTTTGATGAAGAGGCTGGAAGTAGCAGAGCTTCATGATATGAGAAGCTTGGAGAAAATGAAACAGCTAAATTGAGAAAGAAAACTCAGATCCAATCCAATTTTTTCAGAACATAGAAATACGTATTTAGCCCATCCGATAAAAAGTCTTTTCTGAGTCTAAAGCAAAACCAACACGTGCTTTTGCTGGGGGTGGGGAGGGGGACATCTTATTTCACCATTATAATATCAGTGTATTATAGCAGCATACCTTGGTAGCCACAGTGGCATAACTGGTGTGGGGCTCCTGATGGCAGTGGTGGCAGAACTAAGTTTTCCCACCCTACTCCCCCCTCCCATTCCAGGTCCTGTCCGCTGGGCCATGGAGGCAGCTTCTGCACACTGCTGGGCCAGCCAGGCAGCAAACCAGTGGCCCGCACACTGCTGTCAGTGCAGAAATCTGAAGAGTGAGGGGCACATGCCCACCTATGCCTTTCCAACGCCATCAATGGTGTCACCTATGTCCACACATTCCTCCTTTCTCACATACACCTGTTCCATACACCCCCTTCCCCAAGTACACACTCCCTGCCCCACATACCCACCTGGTGTGGGGGGAGCTGCTGCTGGAGGGAGCAATTGGGGGAGTAGGCAGGGGCCGTGGGTCATTAATAAGGGGCACTGACAGGTCTGGGGGGGCTGTGGCTTGGGAGTGAGGGGCAATGGCATGGACATGGGCAGGGCACAAGCATGTCAGGGCTGCTCAGCACCACAAAGCAGCGGGTGGGGTGGGGTGGGGTGGAGTGGGGTGGGGGAGAAGAACAGCTACAGCTGGACCTACATCCTGATGAGTGAAGGGGGCAGAGGGAGCTCTGATTTTCCATGATAAAAAAACCAAAATGCAAACACCAAAATATCTAGGTATTTAGAATGCATTTTATTATAATAATTTAAGCACTGGTAGGCTTCCAAATTGCTTTAAAATTGTAAATGTATCAATAAAACATTGTGTACTACTGATACCTATATATATTGTGGCATTTCATTTTAATCATGGAAAAAATGTGGATTTGGTGTTTTTAGTCAGAGAATTTTGGATTTTTAACAGAGAAAAACAGGATCCTTACTCATGAGAGAGTTCAAGTCAGACCAGAATTCAAGGACAAGTCTAAAAATAACAGTAAGGAACTTTCCCCTGCTTTCATATTCTTAATTGCATCAACTTATCTTCTGATGGGCTCCAATAATGTTCTGTGATGTAATTTTTTTTTAAATTGCTTGAATCATCGACTGATATGGCTTATGACCAATCTTTAAAAGTCTTTACAAAGATTAAAGAGCCATTTCTTATTATCTTTGAGTGACATATATTTATCATGGCTATAAAGAGTGTAGTCTTTATGCCAATGCTTTCCATCCTTGGACAATATGCTAGTAACTTGCCAGCTTTTTTGGCCAATTCCCAGAAATCCCTCCTGAGTCAAAATTGGGTAAATTTGTCATGCAGGGTATATTCTGTTGAGTTCTACCATATCTACCATAAATGACTGCAGCAAAACTTAACAGTAGCTTGTGGTATAGGACAAATCAAACTCTTTTTTTTCCTCTGGATCACTATGTTTTCTCCTTATTTTACCTTCTAGCATTGTGAAGCTAATCAGTCTACCCCTGAAGTAGGCCTTGAGGGTCTGGCACAATAAACTTCTAAACAACTGGACTAGGGATAGGAATTACACATAAACTGGCATAAGTAATCAGAAACCAGTTCAACTCTGTTACACAACAGAAGTTCAGTGCACATTAACCACTTTCAAAATGGCTGAAACCAATTTAAGATAAAGCTGGATGGATGTAGTATCAGACTTAAGTGATTTAGGGTAAGTTTGTTTTTTGAACTTCTGTCCCAGATCTGCTCCAGATTCAAGTTAACTCACAGTCCCCCAGCATTCCAGGGTGTTTGTACCTCCCCCGCAACCCCACCTCCTCCTTGCAGGGTAGGCAGGCTAGCCTTGGCCCAAGCTGGTTGTTCCAGTCAAGCAGGGAAGCATGCTTTAGCACTCCCCCCACCCCAGCTTCAGGCCTGGGCCACGTCAGGTATGTGGTTGCATTTCTGGAATCAAAAGTGAATGTCTGTTCACTTGCTTATTGGTTCAATCTATGCAGCTTGGACTAACCTGTAAAAGACGTATGTTTTATGTTCTGGAAAAAATTGGATTAGATCTGAATTTTCATCAAGATTCCAGGAATTACAGTAGGGTGATGGGATTCCCCATGTTTAATCAGGAAGCTTTATTCTTCTGTGATGCTAACAACAGTGCTAAAAATAAAAACTAAGATTGTTCTACAAGTAGACAAGTTAGTTAAATGAGAAAAGTATTCTTCAAGGTCCAGCACTACTACTTTCTCTGTTACAAATTCTTGCAAGACTTTTCTTTGCCATCCTTATGCCAAAGTGAACTGAACAACAAAATACAAATTCCACAAAACTTTCCGAAATGGGGAAGTGGTTCCCATTTTGTAGGGTTTTAAACACCACTTTAAAATATTTTTCCTATGTTGATGCTTTTTTAAGATCAATTGTAATGGTATCTTTATAAAAATGAAATAAATATTGAAACCATTATGAAAATAATTACATAAATATTTGAATTAAAAACAACATATGGGGAGATAAAGGGAGAGTTTTTGTGATAAAACGAAACTACCTTTTTTGGGAAATATAGACCAACTTAACTTTACACCTTGTGGTCTAGAAGTATGTTTTTTATTGATAGGAGACTGACTGCATTCTTCTAGGACAATGTAGACTATCTGTGCTGAGATATTCCATGTTTACAGATATCTTTGGTTTCATGAAATAGTTGGAATACAGACATAAAAGGAGGTCCTTGGTGATACTACAGTGACTTATTTTGTTAATGTAAGTACCCCCTGCACTGACCTGTGCTTATATAAGGCCTAGTTGTGCAATCTTTATTTTTGCTGGTGAGTGCATAGTCATGCAAGACATCCCTAAGGAAAGAAGGTCTAAACTTCCAGCAATTATTATTCCCTTCCAGGCATTCCTTCAGGGATATGTTAATAATTTGTTCAATGGCCCACATATGTGTGATGCTAGAAAAATGAAAACTCCTCAGCTTTCTTTTGCATTCATAATTATTTATTCCCTTGTAAAAAGCATGAAAAACTGATGAATAAGCTTTTTTCCTGTTAGAAGGATGTTCAACAGTTGCATAGTAGTAGTTGTATAGTAGTAATAGAGTCAGCTTCATCCCTAAATTTGATGGAGTGTTTATGAGAGAGGTGGAGACTTTGGAATATAACCTGGTGAATAGTATTAAATATTGAAATTAATGGAATATTTTGCTCAGTTAGGACTGTGGGACTATTTTGTGGGGGCTGATGCTGTCTTTTGAAAATGTGGCACCTAATGGAGTTCCATGTTCTGGCCATGTCTTCTTATTTTATAATGCAGATAAAATCTGAGATTATAAATTGTTCTCTGTGCCATCATTAGTCTGGCTAAGTGACTTTGTGTTGCTTAAAAAGTGCAATTAATCTATCATTAAGGGACTGCCATTGCACAAAGACACTTGCAACATCACCTGCTATACAAACTGTGAATTTTATTGCAAAATTTTGCATTTTAATTAATGGTCAAAGTTCATACACTTTACTATGTTTATTAGATAAGCATACAGGAAGGCTGTGGGAGGGACAAGGGCATTTTGTGTTATTCAGTTATTGTCTGGGTGTGTTTTAATAGAATGATTTATATACATATTACATTTTTGCATTTGTTAGCATATAGAATCATTAAAAATACTGATAAAGTTTCTTGCTCAGCCCAAAGAGAAAGAGGGAGAAGAATTTGGAGAGAGATATACATTTTTACAATGACTCAGCAATTTGCGTTAGTAAGGAAGCACTCAGCTTTTCTAAATAAACCATCATGTTCAAAGTTAATCTATTCCAAGGAAAGGAACTGAAATTAGTTACTGACATGCAATAATTCATTTCTTATTTTACCAACAGTAATTAAATTGCCCGGAACTGTTGTCATTTAACAGCCTATTAATTGACTAATGTGCATTACTTGCATGCAGACTATAGGTAAAATCCAGGGATTAAGGGAGAGAGAGGGAGAGAGGAAAAAAAGCTTGCTGAGTCTCAAAGTCATCATAAAAATTTACCTCATACTGGAATGTAATTTATGAAGCTGTTAACAGGTTGTTTACATACACACACACACACTTATATATAAATTCTATCAATGGTAGTCCTAAAGAAGGCATGGAGCAGTTACCTGCTGTATTCTTTGGAGAGTAGCAAAATGGCTAATTAGTTGTGACTTTCTCTTAGCTGAACAGAATGAACGACATATGATTTTTTCCCCCATATTCTTAAAATGAATGACTTCCACTTGAATCCAATGTTTTCTGTACTCATTATAAAGCACCTTTTCTTCATTCAGTTGACCAAACCTTATGACAAATCTTTTCACCCCAAAAGACGTGTTAACATGTGCATTGATGTGGCTCAATGCACATTATATGGCCCAATACACACCAAATGGATCCAGACCAGGCCAGGACAAGAAACCCACAATTATTACACCCCACAACAGAACCATCAACATGCCAGGATTTTACACCTGCATCTCCAGAAATGTTATATATCTCATCCAGCACACCAAATGTCCTGATGGAAAATATATAGGAAAAAGCAAAAAATAACTGCTTGCCAGAATGAACACACACCAAAAATGTATCAAAGACCAGAATACCCAATCACTGGTGGGTGCACATTTCTCACAAGAAAACCGCTCTCTCTCCAATCTCTCAGTTCTAATCCTCAAAGGGATTTCACAAAACCCCTTTCTTTCACAGCCGAGCCTACAAATTTCACTTCATCGATCTACGGGATACAAAAAGATTATGGACTAAACATAAACATTAGATTATTAACACATTATAACCTGCCTAACATCTGACTCCCCATGTAAACCCTCCACTTTTTACCAGCTATTCTCATTCCCTTCTCTCTCCCCCCTCCAATCCTCTGGCTACACTTACATTCATTCCCCTCACCCCCCACCCAACCTGTCTCTCACCTAGTGACCACCTTAATTTACATTTTCACTGACTGGCTTTCTTGCATATGTACTGGTCTCTGGCTGCTTTACCACTCCATCCAGGAAGAGCACAGACCGTCTGCCGACGCTTCTTCAGCCTGAAGAAAGCGTGTTTGTGCCCAAAAGCTTACTAAGAAGAATTTTTATAGCTATTTGAGTTGGTCTAATAAAAGATAAGATTTACTCAAAGAATCTTTTCTGCTTGAAGTGGCTTATAACTTTCAGTGGCATGTCTACATGAGACGCTGACTGCACAGTTGTCACTGCGTAGTCATTTAGTGTCTATTATAAACATGTACTAAATGACTGCAGGATAATCCATGTTACTGTGCAGTAGCACCACTGAACAGCTTTTTTGTGATGCTGACTGTACAGTAGCCCGAGACTACTGCACAGTAGTGTCACATCATGGTTGCTGCCATGTGACACTACTGAGCAGTAGTCTCAGGCTACGGAGCAGTCAGCATCTTGTGTAGATGCAGCCACTATCATCTAAGCAGCAAATATGGACAAAGGAGGGAGATAACATTTTCCTGCCTAGTTTTCCAGTTTGTCTAGTGTGCTAGTTTACCAGGTCAATATTTTCCTGGCCAAATGTGACTGCTGTTCCATTCTGCTGGCTTTTTGGTGTCCTATGTAGAATAAATTAGTTGTGTTCTAAATTCAATTCCCAACTGAGAATCATTCACATAACTTCTCTCCTACCGCCACAACTCTACGACACTGCTGACAGTTCTAAGAATATCCTCCAGCTGTGAACAGGCATGGACACCAAGTGTCAGTTTTTAACATGCATTTAGGTGTTTCATGAGGCAGACAGGGGAATTTTCAAATTAACCTATATGCATTTAATCCCCACTGAGATTAGGAGCATCTAGGCACCTAACTCTTGTTGAAAGTAGAGTAAAGTAATAAAATGTACTGTTGACACAAGATTGGGAGGCATTGTCAACACAGAGGAGGATCTGAAGATAAGACTGGAAGCAGTGGATGACTTTGAGAATTAGATTATATTTAAGAACTCAAAATATAAGGCCATGTACTTGGGAACTATGAGCAAGAATTCTAGCTACAGACAAGATCCGCATTAGTTCCAAAGGAGAGAGGCAAAGATATATTAGCTGGTCACAGAATGACTATGAACCATAATGTGATATGGCTGTTGTCACAACCCAAGGGTGTGATTTTGTTTTGTGTGTGCTTTGGCACCACTGAATTATTTTCCTGCCGTTTGAAGCTTTCTTTGCAGGGTGCATTTCTTCTTTGCAGCATAGAAATGCACGTTGCAAGGAGTTCCCGCCATTTGTATTAAAATTCGAGCCCCATTATTGGCTAGTGTTAAAATATTCCCACGTGGCGGCTAGCGATTGGCTTGCTAGCCGTATAAGAGGCTTGAGTGGTTTCCGCCCAAGTTGGAGGACTCCATGAACATCAGGAGGAGGAGACTTCACGTCTCGTGAAGATCTCTAAGTGCTGCGGAGCCTATTGGACCCAGCGTGAATATCAAGAAGGCAACGGCGGTCTGATCAGCCTCTAGCCTCTCACCGTCACCGAATGCAATCCTCGATGTATCCCTCTTCCCTGCACGCAAAAGGATCCACAGAGCCTCGACAACTCTGTAGGAGTGATCCGAGTACAGTCTGAGTCCTCAAACTGAGGATTTAAGCGGAGCTTTGCCTGGGAAACTGTCCAGCCTACACGGCGACCATCTACGGTGTAAGTAAACAATCTTGAATCAACCATTACGCATCCGTGCCTAATTCTAGCGTGTTGCCTGCTTTCTCCGACCCAGCGTGCCCGGGCTGCTGGCCACAGCCTGCGCGGTGTGAAAAAGGGCCCAGATCACTCCCGGCCCGCACAGCTGTAACAAAGATAAATACAATATATCAGGCAAAGCATTTCTAGTATCAGCAGAGAAGTATTAATGACATTGTACATTGTAATATACAAGGTTTTCTTGGGGGGTGGAGGTGAGGGGGCATTGAGGTTTTAAGACCAGGCAAGACAAATCCTTGGCTGAGATTATCTAACTGGGGATGGTCCTGCTTTGAGCAGGGGGCTGGACTAGATGACTGCCTGAGTTCCCTTCCAACCCTAATTTTCTAATTTTCAATGACTGCCTGCATTTTTGGTCACTAGTGTATAAGAAGATAAACTTAAACTGGAATAGGTGTTAAGAAAGGCTGCTGGGATCATCTGCATAATGAAGAAGCTAACATACAAAAAGTGACTAAGAGTTTGCTTTGTCTAATCAAGCAACATGAAGGCTGATGAGGATATGATTCTTTTCTATTTGTATATATCAGAGGTAAACAGCAAACTGGGATAATTAATATTTAAAAGGGACAATGTCAGCACAAGAGCAAATAAAAACTAACCATGAAATTAGAAGGTAGTTTTAAGTATTGGAAGAGGTGGGGTGGGATTCTGAACAGCCTTCCAACAGGAATATTGGGACAAAACCACCTAATTAGTTTTAATTAGAGCATAATGCAGTTATGGGATGTGTTTGCCTGTGAAAACAGCAGACTGAACTCAGTGACCTCAGGCCCTAGCACACTTTCACTTAATGGAATGATAGGATTGGTTTCCCAGTCCCAACAATCTCAACTCCTGCCAGGCCACACGTGCATGGCAGGATGAAAAATTATGTGATTGGGGATCAGATTCCAGTCTCCACATTTTACTTGCCAGTGCAGGGGAAGCTTGGGATCTTGATCAACTGATTATAGGTCCCAGCCCCAGGGTTGAACTAGAGTGAGTATGAGACTCCAATTGGTGACTGGTGTGGTCGCAGACTGAGACTGACAGTCATCTGATTGTTAGATTCAGTCCTGGGACTGCAATGGAGCCAGCTGGAGAGGCCAATGTGGTCTCAGGTCTGAGACTGACAGTTGGATGATTGTTGGTCCCAGGTCCAGGACTGCGCGGGGGCTAGTCCTTGCCATGCATTCAGCATCAGGCTACACGGTAGGGACCCTGCTACATGTTCAATTTAAGACACAATGGAAACCAGCCACAAAATTATTAAATATATTTTGTAGAATTATTTTGTGGCTTATTTCCCATTTTATTGCACCATTAATTGCCTGAACATGTGGCTAGGTTACTATTTAAGATGTAATTATCTGGTTAATTGTGGCTTAAGTGTAATTTCTACCAGGGGCCCTAAAAAGTTCCTTCCATTCCTATCTTCCTATATTTCACTGGATTCATACCAGAAGTGTATTTAGCCCTCATTGAGCATGTCTACATGTGTCCCCCATGGCTCAGTTGTTACTGTGCTGTCATTTAGCATTTGCTTTAGAAAGTACCAAATGATGGTGCATTAACAACCATTACTGCCCCATCCTGGTGGTGCATGGTTATTTTTAGCAAGTACATCACTGTAGCCACAGGCTATAATGAGGTAGCTCATCACTATGATGATGTAGCATTGGCGTCACAGTTTGTGCTCACCGTAGCACATCGTTACAGCAATGTAGCGTCTTGTGAAGATGAGCCTGGTATGGCCCAGTGTTTCATGTTACCATTATACTAGGTGTTCTCAAACAATCCAGATGCAAGGTCAGCCCAGTCTTGTTCTGTTTTTAGTGCCATGAAGATGCTAGTGTAGAATAAAGGAATAGCTTATGTTATGAAGCTAGATATGCTTGAATTCTCTAGGCTATTACTCAAAGTGCAGCTTCATGTAAGTCCATAACATGCTTGTTTTTATTTCAATAAAACAGTAATCTAAACAATAACTAAATATGTCTGGAAGAATATATTGGAAGGCTATGAAACTATTAATAACATTTAGATACCCCCTGCACTATTTCTAATGCATCACAAGTTAGCATGATATTGATCCAGTATCAAAGTTCTGGGAAACAAGCCTCTTACCAATATCTAAAATCAGATGTTGTAATTGAACTAGAAAAATGTAAGATTTCCAGCATTACTGCTGAGAATTCTTCCCAATAAATGTATGTTTTCCACTGGGGCCAAAATCACAACTAGTAGTTTTAAATTTCTCTTTGTTATTTTTTCTATTGCCTAATTTTTTCTTTTCTCCTTTGTTTGCAAAATAAACATAATGTAGCCTATTGCTTTATTTTAAAACCTAGACCTTGGGAAGGATTGTTTGAGAAACTCAGTTTAATGTAACCAGAAAATCCACCAGTCTCCTGAACTGTAAATCCAGCCAAGGGTTCCTTCTCCTCTTCTTGCCCAGTAATGTGAACAAATCTATGCTTTCTTTGTTCTAAGAGGACAATTTTTCCTGCGTACCAACATAGGTCTGTATTTTTAGTATACTTGAAAAGCCTTACCATATTCCTAAATGTAATTTTCATTTGAGACCAGCATAGTTAGCCCTTTTTCAATCCTTAAATCAGTGACTACCAACCTTGAGTTGCAACCCAAATCAGGGTCGCAGGGGGGTCCACCCCTCACTCCGCCCCTCCCACCTGTGGGGCTCTCCTGGTGCATGGTCTTCCTGGTGCTCTCACCACCACTGCCCCCCATGATCCCGGGCCCAGCCCCAGGGGAACTTATCTGTCCCCTCTGAACTAATGAAAAATATTTCTTTGGAGTTATTTAATTATTTGTTTCATATACCTAAATGGAACATGCATACCTAGAATGGAAAGAAAATGATTTGTTGCATCTTCTATTTACTCTAAAATTCCCAAATCTTCTTTTCATAGATTTCATAGACATTTGGGCTGGAAGGGACCTCGGAAGATCACTGAGTCCAGCCCCCTGCCTGAAGGACAGGAAGTCAGCTGGGGTCATAGGATCCCAGCAAGATAAGCATCCAATTTACTCTTGAAGGTGTTCAATGTAGGTGCTTGAACCACATACAATGGTAGGCTATTCCAGACCTTGGGGGCTCGGACAGTAAAGAAATTCTTCCTTATGTCCATCCTGAATCAGTCTTGCAGTAGTTTGTAACCATTTGACCTCGTCATCCCTTGGGGCGCTCTGGTGAACAAACTTCCCCCAGATACTGATGGTCACCACGATAAAAGGTGGCCATCAGATCACCGCTAAGCCTGCGCTTTTCCAGGCTAAAGAGCCCCGTGGCTCTCAGCTTGTCGTTGTAAGGTCTGTTTTCCTGACCTCTGATCATATGCGTGGCTCCTCTCTGGACTCTCTCAAGCTTCTCCGCATCCTTTTTGAATTGTGGAGCCCAAAACTGGATGCAGTACTCCAGCTGCGGCCTCACCAAGGCCGAATACGAGGGGAGAATGACATCCTGAGATTTGCTTGAGAAGCATCTACGGATGCAAGCCAGCATTTTGGTCGCTTTACTAGTCACAACATCACATTGAAGGCTCATGTTCATCTTGTGGTCAATGATGACCCCCAAGTCTCTTTCTTCCATAGCACTAACCAGCATAGCACTGCCAAGCCTATAAGGATGCTGCAGGTTTTTCCTCCCAAGGTGGAGAACCTTGCATTTTTCAGTGTTAAACACCATCATGTTCTCGTCTGCCCATTTGCTGAGCCTGTCCAGGTCAGCCTGGATCACCCGCCTGTCTTCTGGTGTGGATGCTTTGCCCCAAAGTTTGGTGTCATCGGCAAACTTGGCCAGTCCGCTTCTGACTCCAGTGTCCACATCATTAATGAAGATGTTGAACAATATGGGTCCAAGGACAGAGCCTTGGGGGACCCCACTGGTCACAGG
>NW_005842254.1:1234646-1235150 GCF_000455745.1 Alligator sinensis
TTGGTCAAGCAAGACCTACCCGCAACAAACCCGTGCTGGCTATCCCTCAGGATGTTGCCATTGCTCAGTCTGTTAAGAATGGCCTCTTTAATAAACTTTTCTAAGATCTTCCCTGGGATAGAAGTCAGGCTGATGGGCCTATAGTTTGCTGGATCCACTTTCCTCCCTTTCTTGAAGATAGGCACCACATTGGCCTTCTTCCAGTCTTCAGGCACTACACCAGAGCGCCAGGAGTTTTCAACGATCCGTGCCAGTGCCTGGGCTATGATGCTCCCCAGCTCCTTGAGTACCCTGGGGTGTAGATTGTCAGGGCCGGCTGACTTGAAGGTATCCAGCCTCTTAAGATGTTCCTTCACGAGGTCAGCATTGACAGAGGGCAGGGGATCTCCCTCACCTGGACCTCCCTGTCCTGTAGTGGGCATGGGCATCCCATGGGACTGATGAAAGACCGACGCAAAGTACCCATTAAATAGGTTGTCTTTTTCCTGGGCATCGGTTGTCAGT
>NW_005842254.1:1235257-1241797 GCF_000455745.1 Alligator sinensis
AGCCTTGGCTTTCCTGGTTTGCTCCCTGCAGGACTGGACCAGTGCAGACTATTCCTTCTTGGAGGTGAATCCCATCCTCCATCCTTTGTAGGCCTTTCTTTTTAGCTTCAGGAGACCTGCTAGATCCCTGGAGAGCAAGGGGGTGGGGAGTGGGGGGGGAGACTGCTGTGCCCTCTTGCTGCCTTTCCTCCGAGATGGAATAGAATTAGCTTGTGCATTGAGGATCGCTCCCTTGAGGAGCAACCACTCATCCTGAACTCCCCTCCCCCTGGGGTCGTGGTCCCTTAGGGCCTCACTGACAAGCCTCCTGAGCTTGTCAAAATCAGCTTTCCTGAAGTCAAGGACTTCAGTGTTGCTGACTGACTTGCCAGCTTTACGGCGGATGGGGAAGGTGATCAGCTCATGGTTGCTGTCACCCAGCTTCCCCTCGATCACTAGGTCACCGATTAGGTCATCCCCAGTAGCCAGTACCAGGTCGAGCAGCGCTTTAGGTCTCATTGGCCCGTAGACTTCTTGAGTCAGATTCTGCCTTAGGACAAGGGGAACTTTCTTAGGGAAATGAATTACGGGATACAATTTTTTCAGCCCTATACTGTACTTGTTAAGAGTTTCCCTATACTTTAAGAAACATCCTTATCTTCTTCAACTGGCTTTTGTCTCTTGCTCTTTGAAAGAGTTCATCTTCTTGAGGAGACCAGGGGCTTGCTGCATTATGAAGCAATAGGCCTGTACAAATAGGGAAGTAGTCGATTCAGATTCAGATTCAGCCAGTTCAGAGGACAGTGATTCAATTCAGATTTGAATCACTGTCCTGAATCGATTCGGTCGAATTGGCTTTGAAAGATTTGGCACTGATTTGGAGAGATTTGGAGTTTTGGCCATAGACTATAATGGGGAATAACTGAAATACCTATAACTTTGTCATTTTTTGGCAGATTTGGATGAAAACAGCAGAGATGGTAGCTCCTTATGAGGGCATGAAGCCTGGCAAGTGTCAAGGAGATCGGTGCAGGGGTTTCTTGGAAACTGCACCTTAAGGTGCTGACAAGCAAAACTCATGACTTGTGACTTTGTGTGTATGTGAAGGCACAGTGGGATGAAAACAGCACGCAGCCTGCCAGGTTCCAAAGAGATAGGTGCAGGGGTTTCTGGGAAACTGCATCTCAGGCTCTTGACAAGCAAAACTTGTGACATGTGACTTTGTGTGTGTGTTAAGGCATAGTGAGGTGAAAACTGCAGAGATGGTAGCCTCTGTTTTCACCCTCACAATTCCAGTGCAACCAGTAAGCCTCAGGCCTCTCAAAGATCTTACACGTCTGGGCTTTCCCCAGCCAGGACTGTACAGTGGCTGGAGGTTATCAGGTGCCTCCTGCTTCTACCGGCCTTTCACCACGGCAGTTTGTGGTCCTGGCATTTCCTGGGGCTGCTGTGCCACTGGCAGTCCCACCCAGGCCTCCCTACCCTGGCAGGGTGAAGTTTAAGGTCATGCACAGGATGATGTGGGTCCTCCTCCTCCCCATATAGCCCCAGACCAAGTTCTCCAAGTTCTTCCTGGCATGGGAGGTCAGCAGGGAGATGTTCTTCCCCTAATGAGAAACTAAACTGCTGCCTCCAGCTCTGAGAGCGGGGCATTCAATGACCGCCCTCATTAACACCTGTTCTGCCACATACATAGCCCCTCATGCAGGCATGAGGGAGGCCTATCAGGTTTCAGGCAGAGTGGTGCAGGTGTATGCATGAGAACAGCACAGCTTGATACTGCTATAATGGCAGCTACATGATATTTATTTTTGTCCACTAGTATAGGGAGAGTGGGAGTGAATGGGTACAGTATCTTTGCATAGTTGTCTCCATGAATGCAGCATCAATACACTCTTCCTCTAAGACTGCAGGCTTCTGAGCAAGATTCAAACAGCTAACAATAGCTAAATAAAACTAACAGACCCAACAAATATTTTAATCTTTTCCACATATGGGCATCACATGAAAGGAATATGAAATTTCACTGATGTAAGATCCAGTAGTATTCTGTCCTGGACTAGCTGCAGCATTGAAACCTAGAACTCATGCAGCACCAGGGCTAAAAATATTTTCCAAGTACCTGTGATGTTGTCAGACCTGTAGTTTTTCATAAAGAGCCAGGGCTCTTCTGCCAACTCATTAGGCTAGGAGAGTTTTATCAGCTCCAGCTAATTAACTGTGAGAATTTACCCTGAGAAGTAGGGTTAATTATCCTAGCTATAGTTTTGTAAGAACACAGCTAAGCTGCTTCCAGTACCTGAATTAGCTTGTTCAGAGCTAGTTTAGGTATCTCTACACAGCGCTGCATTATGCCATATAATTGGTTTTATGTTTCTTTTACTGAAACAATAACAACACTAAAGATACATCCACTAAAGGGGTTAGGTTTTAAAATTAACCTAGTGTTTGTGTTTGTGGGTAAGTGTGTGTGCATTCTGCATTGCCAGTATGGCAGAGTCTCTGTCCGTTCACAGTCACAAAGGAAGTTTAAGATTTCAGTTTTGTGGAATTCATTTCTAGCCCTGACATGTAGTCAGATGTGGGACCTTAACATTCTGGTAGACAAAAAGGAGGACACATTGATTTGTAGAAAAACTTATTTTGGATAATTAGAGAGTTCTTAATATTTTACTGAGCCACGTAGGAGTGTGCTCAATATTTTTAAGGGCCTTGTTACCCAGTAATTTTGGGCAGCTCCTGGAACTCTTAACACCTGGATTGTGCATACATTAACACCTGAAACTGGTTTTAAGCACTTGTTATGCAGCTCAGAGTTGCACCACTCCAGGACAGGATTATCTCTGGTCCCTTTTACCCAGCTCATGTTGCACTAAAATGTAGCCACTCTAGGCTACACCTTAGTGCAACCCCCCTCCCCCCCAGCCCTACTGGCCAAGATAAGGCCCACTGTCCCATCCCCCCCACCCTGTGGCGATGTGTAGGGGGTGCATGGGGGTGCACATGCACCCGCTGAGAGTGCTGGTGTACCCACTGTCAGGCCACGCTCCCCATTTAGGTGATGGGCAGGGTGGCAGGCAGGAACACCGGTGCCCTCCCGTGAGTGCTGGCCGGGAGCAGGGCCACCAGCAAAAGCGACCACGCCACTTCTAGAAGTGGCTGCAGGACTTCCAGAAGTGGCGTGGCTGCTTTTTGGTGAATGAGATTGGCCACTGTTGCAGCTGCTCTCTGGGCCAGAAGAACAGCAGCCTGGGGCAGCAGCAAAGGCAGGTTAACCCATGTGTGACTGGTACCACCTTAGTCGGGTGGGGGCACGTGCCCCCCCCAGTGACCAGTCAGCAACTGTGGGGGGTGGCCCGCAGCCAATCTCACCAACTGGGAAGTGGCCTCAGCGCTCCCAGAAGTGGCCACGGCACTACATCTGGCACTCCCACTCTCTGACTGGCGCTTGCAGTGGGGGCACTGGTCTTCTTGCTTTCCCCCCTGCCTGTTGCCTAAGTGGGGAGTGTGGCCTGTCAGGGGGTGCATGTTCACCCCCGTGCACCTCCTACACATCACCACTGGGTTAACCCTGACCTTTCTGCTCCCCTGGGACAGATAGCACGGGCAGTGACAAGCAAGTATGCCCTGGGGGTGTAGGAAGGTAGGGGAAAACTTGAGGGGAAAGGGATAGGGGCGGAGGGGGGTGGAACCTAGAATGGGAGGGGGAGATTCTTACCTTTCAGTCCTCCAGGTCCCTGACGTGTGGCTGTTCCAAACTTGAGCTAGCGCTAAACACTCATCAACATCTGTGCAGCTCACAGTGTAAGTCAGGGGTATTCGACCTCTGACCCATGGGCCACATGCAGCCTACAGAGCCATTACATCTGGGCCACAGGGATTCCTGTGGGTTAGGAAATTTGGTGGTGGGAGGAACAGTGGCCATTAATATGGCCGCACTCCCTCCTGTCAAATTCCAAAACCCCAAGCCCGTGCACCCAGCCAGGGCCGGGCAGGGCCAGGTTATGTCCCTTTCCCCTGTTGGGGAGGCCCCTTCTGCTTCTAGATGAAATAGTTCCTTAACTACAAAGCCAACTTTCCTCTTCCTCTCCCAGTGCTATCACACTAGGCAATTTGAAGTGCACGCCTTCCTGCATTACTGTTCATTCCAGCACACTTCCTGTTAGAGAAGCACCTATTCAGCCTACACATTGTGAGTTTCTGAAAGGTGCACACACATAAACCAGCAACAGGAAAAAAGAAATCACAAAACATGGGATTCAGAAATAATTCATGATGATTTAGTGTAATTTGAGTCACTATAAACCTAAAGCTCTGTTAAAGCCTTAAATTAATATTATTTCCTCATGGGAGTAGAGAACAATCTGCTAACTTTTGCCAAGATGAGAGCTATTATTATGTACAACATGAAGGCATATACATTACAAGATTTATGTGTGTTGTTTTCCCTAATGTTAACTTTGACTGGCATGTCAAATTAAAAGTAAAGTAAAAATCCCCCCAAAACAAACAAACATCAGAGGAAAAAAAAAACAAAAAAAAAACCTTGTAAGGAAATATAGTTTTTAACTATAAAGTATAAGACCTTCACACTTCAAACAATCCAAACAGGTTTTCTTTTAATGATTAAGTTTCACTTGTTTCCTTTTATACTAAAGATACATTGGAAATAATTCAAGAAGTTGGGTGCCTCCATTTTTCAGAACTCTAGTAACACCAAGGATATTTTAGGTTCCCCACTGTTAATATTTGGTGCAGTGAATAAAGAAAAATACAAGTGGGGGAGCTGACATACATGCATAGTATAAACAGAAATTTTATGTGACAGGTTGCAATACTTAGAATAGCATAAGCTTACCAGCTGTGTTCTGCAGCCTAATGCAAGTACAAGTAACATGATATGGCTTTCCATTAAGACACACACTTCAGAGACCTCAAGTCTTCTTCTAGCATCTGCTCTAAGATTTAAATAGGTAATTCAGGCTGTGATCCTGTAGTGAGAATTTCTGGGCATGTCTACATGTGAATTGAATGTGGCTGAATAAATTATGGTACAGTTTGTGCCAGAGTTTATTGCTCCTGGGCACAGTGTTTACACGTGCATGTCAACCTGCTAGCTGCTCAGCCTGCTAGCTGCTAGTTGCTCTGCCCTGGCTCAGCATGCCACAGAAAAGTGGGCTGGGGCACGAGGGTGCCTCAGTGCAGGGCTAACCGGAAGGCAGCTTCTGCAAAGTATCTTCATGCCTGTGCCAGCCCCAGAGTCTACATGTGTGTTATGGCAGAATAAATAACTGGCAGTACTATCCTATGGCGCAGTTAATTAATTTACTCTGATCTAATAGCACCACACATGTGGACAGTGATGTTTTACTGCAGAGCTAGTCAACTCCCCTGTAAACATCTCATGTAGATGAACCCACTGATGGTCAAAATCTTCTCCCATGATTAATAAAGCATAATTTGTTCAAAGACTAGAACTGTGAATTTTTCTAAAAGTTGTCTAAACATTTTTAACATTTGATAGAAAAAACCTGTATTTTGACTGACTGAAATGCAGCTGCCTTTTCCTCCCATACTTCAGTGCATTTCATTTAGATAGTTCAATTTAGCTGTTCTTTTATACATGCAGCTACTGTGTTTATGGGTAGTGAAATGTTTTTCTATATGTCAAATGAGCTTTTTAAAAGTATTCTTCTCTGCAGGCAAGCAGGGAATTATATTTAAACATAGCTTTCCCTCACATAAGCGTACAGTTGATTGAATTTTGTATCTCCTATGAGCTAAAAAAGTTGATTATGAAACATTTGGATGCTGCTAGAAATTTAAGTGTATAGATATCTACCATTATGTATTATCAGGTGCATCATTATGAAACTCAGTCCAAGTTGTATTTTCAAGGAGATTACCGGACAGGGAATATTCAGATAATTGTTAACATTTCCAGGTCCTGTTGAATATTTTGAATAATGAAGTATGGAGTTTCTGTCTGGAGGATTATGTTACTGGAAAGATGAACTTTGATCACTCATTTTAGATTAAAAACTGACTGACTTATGGTTGGAAAGTCAGCAATTCCACCTGCTCTACAACTAAGGTAACAATTGGAAAAAGAGAATATACCATAATACAGGGATTGGCAACCCCTGGCATGAGTGCTGAGTATGGCACATGAGGACATTTTCCTTGGCACGCATTGGGGCCGGGGAGGCAGCAGCTGTTTGCAGCCGGCCCCAGCTCTGGCTAGCTGTCCAGGCTGCTCCCAGCAGGCAGCTGGGATGCTGCAAGCCCTGCTGGGAGCAGCCTGGGCTCCGTGGCTATCAGCAGCTACCCAGAGCTGGGACTGGTTGCAGCCCGGAGGCTACAAACAGCTGCTGTCTCTCTGCCCCCGGCCCCAACGGGCGCAGTGCCAGCACCTGCTGCCTTCCTGGAGCCCAGGGCTGGGAGACAGCTGGGGCCGGGGCTGGGGCCCAGGCCAGGGTGGGAGAGCAGCAGCTGTTTATAGCCTCCCAGCTGCAGCCAGCCTCGGCTCTGGGTAGCTGGTGATAGCCCTGGAGCCCGGGG
>NW_005842254.1:1241887-1246590 GCF_000455745.1 Alligator sinensis
GCCACCTGCTGCCACTCTGCCCCAGCCCCAGCTGCCTCCCAGCTCCAACCTGGCCCTGGGCTCTAGGGAGGCAGCACATACCGGCCATACTCTCCGGTTTGCTGCCCTCGCCGCTTCTGCAAAGCAGCGTTGGAACCTGGTGCAGCAGGGCACAGTGGGGGGCACAGAAAGCTGCCTGCTCTGAGGTCCCCCGTGCACACAGGGGAAGTGTGGCAGGTCAGCGGGGACCTTGGAGCAGGCAGCTTTCTGTGCCCCCAGCTGTGCCTTACTGTGCCGGGTTCCAACACTGCTTTGCAGAAACAGTGAGGGCAGCACAGCGGGCAGCATTGCTGGTATGTGCTGCCTCCCTGGAGCCTGGGGCTGGGTCTAGGAAGCAGCTGGGCCGGGGCAGAGAGGCAGATGTTTGCAGTTGGCCCAGGTTCTGGGTAGCTGCTGACAGCTACACAGCCTGGGCTGGGGGGCTTTGGGTGGGGGCAAGGAGCAGCAGGGCTGGGGGGGAAGGGGCAGTAGGGCTGGGGGGCAAGGGCTTTGGGTGGGAGGCAAGGGTCATGAGCATGGCTGGGGGCGGGGGCAGCAGGCCTGGGGGGCCCTGTTTAGCCCTGCATTCTATTCCCAGCCCCTCACTGGGCCATTAAACCCATGTGATCGTGAACTTCCTTGGCCCCAGGGGGGGAGCCACAGGGGTGCCCAGCCAGGGCTGGGAGTCCTGCAAGTAGCTGTTAATTCTGGGTCCCAGCAGGATGGGGGCCCAGAATCCAGCAGCTGTGAAGGCTGGGTGCTGGTACCCAGTTGAGTCCTGGTAGCTAGGAATACCAGCTGCCCTGGGGGTGCATGAAGCTGCTTAACTGAGGAAGCTCCCAGCTGTGGGAGCTTGCTTCTTGCCAGTGCAGGGAGAGCCTGGGATCAGGCTCCTCTTGTACCGGTAATAAGGTGCAATGGGATTGAATGCATGATCCCACAATTATGCCTCCTGCCATACCCTTGTGGCATAGCAGCAGGTGCGATTGTGCTGTTCGTGCATTTGATCCCATCATGCCTTTACCTGCATGTTTAGGCTCTTAGCCATGCCTCTTTCTGGTCCTAAGTTTCCCTAGGTGGAACATATGCATCTCTTGTCACATGCCTCCCTGTGAGATTTTCAGATTCAGTGTTGATTTATCTTTAAACCAGTGCTTCTTAACAAGGGTGCTATTGCATATTACCACTATTAGGTATACAAGCATGCTTCACAAGGTAAACCTAGAGATTTTAAATAGGAATCCATAGTGTCAAAAGCGTTCTGACCTGTTGTAGTCTTTTGGACTTTGCAGCAAAAAAGTTGCTCTATTATTTTTTCGGTGGCAAAAAATGGGTGAAAATTAAGAGTAGGCATTTTTTTAAGTGGTGCCTTGAATCTAACAAGGTTGAGAAGCACTGCCTTAGACTGCCTTCTATCATTGGGTACAGAACTGTGGATTGTGCCTCAAGCTACCTTTGAAGGAAGTAGTGTTTTCCCCAGGATTATTTAAGTCTACCAGCATTTTGAAAAATTTAGTGCCTGTAAAATCCAGGACTAAAAGATCCTTAGGGAATTTAATCTCTATAAATATTTTGTCAACATTTTCTTTTACCTCTTTTGCAAAGTATATTGGAATGATTGAAATGGTAGAGCATATGGTATAACAGAAGATATTAAAATGATAAAGAATACACAAAAGCATCCTTGCAAGAGCTTTGTGCATCTGCTTCAGTGTCTTGGCTAAATTCCAATATAGGTTATTATATTCCTAAATTTCCCAATTCCTTTAATTGTCTCTGTGACAGGGTCAAATTACTCCTATCCTGGCAACCTGTGCATCTGTGCCTCAGTTTCTTAGCTGTACCTTTCTCTGATTTAAAAGTCATGTAGAGATTAGCCAAATGGATAAGATTCCTCCACTTCAGAGGCTATGAAATGGGCAACATAATTATTTAGATTTTTCAGCCCCTTTCCTAGCTTGGCCCTACTCTCCCTGTGTAGATGCAAAGTTCAAGCAGCACATCTCTCTCTTTCCTAGTGCCCTCAGTCTTAAATGGCTAAGACCCCAGAAAGGAATGCTGCCTAGTTCCATTAATTGTTTCTTAGCTGATGTGTTGCTAGCAACTTTATAGTAGGTGTTTGTTCCCTCTAAGTTAAACATGGCTGTATTTAAATGATATGTGAAGTGCATTTCATAAGATATATATTCAGTTCTCTAAAGCTTTTTAGAGTTTGCAAAATGCATTGTTATGTTATCTCCTTTCATTAGTGAATTTGTTATTAATTATAAAGAAATACACATTAATAAGCCCATTAAATTATGGAGTTGCCAAATTATCAGTTGGCAATGCCATAGTACTAGTGTGCTAGTATATCTATCAGCCCACCCCACATAGGTCTTGTTTGTCTGGCTGAGTGTTCAATAATAAATTGTTCCAATCCTTAGAGGGAAAGGAAATAAGAACTGATTCTTGATTGTGGAGATTTTGTGAATTTCTGATTTTTTTCACTAAAACTTCACTGTTGCAGTAGAATTTCATGCATATTTGGACAATTCACAAACTGCTTAGTTTGCAGTAGGTTACTGAATTAAGGATGAAACCCCTCTGCAGTTTGTTGTGGCTTTTACTTGATAGGATGCTGCTTCTCATCAGTCGGCCTACATAGCTGACTGGAGAGGTGGTGGCCTTTGAAACAAAAGCTGCAGTAACCAGCTGGAACACCTCAGTATTCTTGTGCAGCCATGGAGTGTGGCTCTGCAACCCCTGGGCCAGTTCATAAACCCCAGCAAGGGCTTAAAAACCTAATCATGTGAAGCACCTGGGTTCTATGCTACTATTGAAATCTTGAAAACATGTCTGAAAAAAATCTTCAGTTTTATTGCGCAATCAAACAAAAACTGAGATTGGTGTAAGAGTCATTAAAGCTTCTTCATTGATTAAACTAGGAAACACTGGGAGTTTAGTAAGAAGAATGCTTCCTATAAGTACTTTTCTTATGCTACTTCTGTAATTACAAATACTAAGGTAACTAGCTGTGGTATGCACTCAGGACTCTTCTGAATTGTTTACTCTGGCTAATTTCCAGGTTTGGGTATGGGCAGAATGGGAGCAATTGAATGGGCTTTTTTCTCACCAGGGGTCATAGGCTGAGTAGGGAGGTAAGGTAGTAGAGATATGCTTCAGGAAACTGAAAAAAATGTGTAAGAGCATTCATTGTAACATGAAGAGATTAGTTTTATATTATTTAAAAATTGTGAGGTGAGTCTGGAGTGAAAGAAGAAATATAGTTCATGGTAAAACTGATTGTACATAATTTATTAATGCTTATTCTGGGGCTTGTACTGTAGTATCTAGGTCAGTCAATGCTTATTTGCTAATTTAAAAAAAATCAGAAGACTCATTTAAGAGTAATGGCAAAAAACATCAACTCTGAATGTTCAAAGGTAGGCATTGAAATTAATATTCAGGCATCTAAATTATCAGTCCTATTTTCCAAGGCACTGAGCATGTAGAAGTTGCAGTCAACTTAGCATCTTTCATTGACTTCCATTAATCTGAGTGATTTTGGGGCATATACACATGCTTTTATGCACACCTAAATTTAATGTGCGTTAGCCTAATGTGCATTAAGGTGATTTAGGCACATGTCTATACATGTACTCACTAAGCCACATTAACGTGGATATGTGGACCGACTTGGGACTAAAGTCAGGGGGAAGAGCTGGACTGGGACTTCTCCGGTCAGCTTATGGAGGCAGTTAGGTCAAGGGATGTTATTGTCATGGGTGACCTAAACTACCCAGACATTTGCTGGGAGGAGCAGACAGTGAGGTCTGACTGCTCGCGTAGGTTCCTGGCTGTATTACAGGACCTTCACCTTATCCAGGAAGTGCACAGCCTCACTAGGGGTAATGCCTTGCTGGACCTGGTCTCGGCTACAGGGGATGACCTGGTGAGGGGACTGCAGGTCCTTGACCACCTGGGCAATAGCAATCATCACCTGCTGGATTTCACTATCCAGCGCAGGGTGTCAAGGGCTTACAGCAAGACTAAAGCCCTTGACTTCAGAAGGGCCAACTTTAATAAGCTTCAGTGATTGGTGGGGGAGGCACTGTGGGCCCAGAACGTAGAGGAGATGGGAGTCCATGACGGATGGTCGTACCTGAAGGGGATGATCCTCCAGGCCCAAAGGGTAACAGTCCCTGAGAGAAGCAAGCGGGGTAAGAGTGCTCTGAAACACCTTAGGCTCAGCAAGGGCATTCAGCAATGCCTGAGGACTAAAAGGGAGGCATACAACCAGTGGAAGGGAGGAGCTATCACCAAGGAGGAATACTCCTCCTCAGCCCGGGAGTGTAGGAGGGCTATTAGGAAGGCCAAGGCAGAGATGGAACTCAGGCTAGTGTCCAGGATTAAGGACAACAAAAAGTCCTTTTTCAAGTACATTGGGAGCAAGAAGAGGGCACCAGGCAATGTAGGGCCCCTGCAAGATTCAAATGATCATCTTGTGGCTATGCCAGACGAGAAAGCTGGTATTTTTAACAGTTTTTTGCCTCTGTTTTCTTGAACAGGGACCAGGATATCCCACGTACCAGAGGTAGGGACAATCTCAGGGATAGTTTTGTCAGGTCTGCGGTCAGTGCAGATGTAGTTATGGATCTTCTGTAAGGGCTGGACATTTTTAAATCTGCAGGTCCAGATGCCCT
>NW_005842254.1:1247903-1258939 GCF_000455745.1 Alligator sinensis
GGATGATCCCGAGTCTGGGTTCTTGTGACCCCAGCATTCATTCCTGCCTGTGGCAGGGGGTCAGGCTAGATGATGTGTTCAGGTCCCTCCTGACCCTAGCAACTATGAAACTATGAAACTATGACACACCCCATGTTAACACACATTAGCGTGTCTACACATTCACTAATGCGACTTAGGTATTCATGCATAAATTTGATATATGCTTTAGGCAGGCACCAAATTTAGGCTCAAATAACCTAAAATTGCCATTTTTCAGGCACATTAAGAGCATGCATGTGTAGCTGTGTACCTTTAATGGGCCTTAAATTGCGCTAATGCACTTTAATGTGCATGTCATGTGTAGACACTCCCGCTATCTCTGAAAATCAGGCTGCTTTAATTTTGGTGCTTGCTTAAGGCACCCATGTCTGAAAACAACATTGGCCAAAAATCTTAAAAGCATAAAAGATCTTTCCAAATACTTTGTATTCTTCTCTGTCCCCAACTCTAAGTAGTTATTTCACATCAGTGATCCACTCTTGAGAACCCCTGAATTCTGCTGGGTTGGGATTTGTTTCTAGCCATTGTGTTGCTCCTTGCATCTGATATTGTACATAGCCTCAGCCAGAACAGCACAAGTTAAAAAAACATGCATCAAACTTTGCGGGAACTGACCTGATGGATTGCAGCCACCCAATAAAAAAGAAATTGCTTTTTTCTCTGACTGACTGTGTGATCCACATGGAACCCACTGCTGGTGACATTTGGCCCCTCTTGTCTACCCTAGTGTTTTCTGGTGCATAAACTATGGGCATTGTGGCCACAAGTGTGAGGAGATTTGTTATCCCACAGTCATGTAGGCAAATGTTAAAAAATAAACACATTTTTACAAGGTTACTAATGCTTTTCTGCATATTCTAAAATAACTTTCCTGCCTGACACTGCAAAAAAATTCTGATAATTTATATTACCCAAATATTTGAAAATCCAACAACTTTTACTACCCATAAATTTAATAGCATTAAACACCTGCTGGCTCAGAGTAGCAATTCTTGACAAAAAGGAAAGCAGGAGCAGTGAGATACATTACTAATGTGCTCTTTTCTTTACTGTTAAAATTAAGGATCTGCAGCATTACCCCATATGGAACAAGTTTCTCTTGTCTATATGTATCAGACTTAAAACACTTTGTTTGCCAAGAAAAAAATAGAATGTGAAAAGTTGGGAAGCAGGCTACTTAGTGAGGTTTGGAAGACTTCAATAATTAGCTACCAATCTGGAAAAGGCTGCTGGGGTCTACAACATTATAGGGCCAAGCCATTCACTGGTATTAGCTGGCCTCCCTCAATTACAGTAAAAAAACCCCAAACTTCAGCAGTGTCAAGATTTGGCCCAGGGTGTTAAGAAGAGCATAAAGTTTACAACTTTTTCAAAAGGGTAGAACAGTGACAATATGAACTCCAAAAAGGCAAGTTTTAAAACCTGTGAAGAAATTGGTGAAGAATAGGCTGAAGGGCAAAGTAAAATGTGTATACCACTGAATGAGTTTGGAAGCTATTTAGGAATACCAAAGGAGAATTTATATCTATGAACTAAAAACCGAATAGGTAATAAATGAAGAGTAAAAACTAGGTCTTGTTGAACAGAGCAAATAAAAAGTAACCAGGAATTCTGTTGCAGGCAAAGCCCCTTGATTGTCTTCACCAGACTTGTAACACTTTTATGAATTCTCTTTAATGAACATTGGAGCTGATTCATATTTGAAACAAAGTTAAATTGAATGGAAGAGCATGAATAGTGGTTCAAAGGTGAGTGTGTGTCATCAGTGTCTTTCATTATTGTTGTGGAGATGCAAAGGCAGGAGGGAGGATATTCTGCCATTCCTTATCTTATGTTTGCATGTGTGTGTGAAAGGTGACAGCTGCTAGTTTCCTGGGGAGGAAATCTGATGCTCGTGGGGAAAAGAGTGGGTGAAAGCTGATGAGGTTGTTACTGAAGTGATTTTTCCCTAGAAATCATTGTGATTCTCAGGAGGAAGTGATTCTCACTCTCCTTAGGAGGAGGACCATCTTACAAGCCTTGCGGTCAGTCTATGTTTTGAAGGCTGTCTTCATAAATAAAGGTCTAGAAACTTTTCTAGTTATAGTTTTGATTTACTGCCTCGAGGCTTGTGACATCTGCCAGACATTACTCTGAAATTATAACACTGGTGCCAATCACCTCCCAGCATGAGACTTTATTACAGCAACCTGCTGGAGTGTCAATTAGCCAAACTAATCAGGATTTGTTTAATGAAATGCATACTGAATGAACATACTCCAATGACATATTCTAAAGCAGGGCTGTTCAACTTGTGGCCCATAGGCTGCATGCAGCCTGTGACTGGTTAACTCATGGCCCTGCTTGTTTCCCTGTGCTTCCCCACATGGGTATGGGTGCTACTCTGTCCCCACCCCATCACACTGCTGTCTTGCTCCATCTCCAGATGCTGCTGCCATCACTACTTGTTCCTTTTAGGCCATTAGGATTTCTGGGGTTCCTCCTTCAACTTCTACTTCCTGCCACTGCCCTTGCGGGCAGCATGGCCCACAACCACTGAGAAATTGGACATTGCTTATCTAAGGCAAGTTTAGTAGTAGATTTCCATTTTTTCCATATCTAAATTATTTTGATTTTTTTCCAGTTGTTAGACCATTTCTTTCCTTTTTAGTTGCCATTGCCCTCCCTAGTACCACATATGGTGCAGGTTCTTTAAACATTCTTCCTTTGAATAACTGAATAGTTCGAATGCATGGTATTTGGATAAATGCTGCTGTACTGCAGTTTTATGCACATGCTCCCATGTAGGAATTCTTATATCATGACATTGACTCTAACTTGACCAAAAAAAATCCAAAAGAGTCTAGCTTTTAAAAATTAAATATCTCTTTAAATGTTTCCTAAACTTGCACTTCTTTGCTAGTTAACCTCATAGTTTCCAAAAAAAATATTCTCTCCTATGTACAGGCCATTTTTGAGAAATGACATGCTTCAATAAGCATCTTCCCAGAAAATTAAAAAGGAGTTAAAATCCTGGCTATAATATAAATGTGCCTCATAATACTTAGCAGCTGTGACTTGTAAGCTCTTTCAAATACCACTGGAAACGAGGGCCCTTAAAAAAAAAAATAAAAAAAAGACAGTGACATTACAGAAAAATTGAATGGAGCTGAATAAAGAAGGTAGAGAAATTTCTGGTCCAAAGATGCTTTAAAAAGAATCTTTTGGGGTCAAAATCTTGCATTACAGCTCATACAATGCCATTTCTAACAAATAAGGCTCTGTGGTCATAGTATAATTTTATAGGTTTAATGAAATGGGTCTCATCATATTTATTTAATTAATTGCTAGTTTACACTTAACTATGTATCAATACTAAAAAGTCTTCTAATTAAGGGTGAAGTTACATGTTGTGCTTGTATTGATGCCATTCATCAAGGCCATCAATATAAAAACACTTTTTCTAGTGATGCTATCTTATATTTAAAAAGTGCATGTTTAAATTTATCTATGGGAATGCTCATTGTCTCACCTCTTCACTGGCCTTGTGGTGTTTGCAGTTTGCGTGGTTCTTTGACTGTTGGGAATGTCCTAATATAACACAATTCTGTGTGTGCTATATAACATTGTAGATATATGTAAGACACAAATAAGGTGCCTAGAATTCCCAACAAAATGAACTACTAATACATGTCATAAGTAGAAGTCTCCCATATTGCCTCCAGAGCTTGAAGGATGCTAATCATTAAAATCTTTATAACTTCTGCTACTAAGTCATATAGACTCTTTTGAAAATCCCATTCAAGAAAAAGATTTCAACATTTCTTAAGCATTTTCATTTGGAATAAATATAGAGCTAGTCATCTGCTAAAGACTTTCAGGAAACAAAATAACTTAAGACTTTCGTGCTACCAGAAAGAATAGTCATCTACAGTAAGGGCAAAACTTTCAATGTTTTCTTATGTGAAAACTACCACTGATAAAATGAAATAGGACTAGGGGACCCAAATGAAGAAAGTTCTTCCTTCAACACCCTTAAAGTCAACAGAAAGATGTTCAAGAAGAGAATGATTTAGCCATAAATGTAGTGGTCTTTACATATATACACACATCAGAATATGAAAAAAACTAGGAGATATATATATATATATATAAAATAAACAGCTTCCTATTTTGATTGTTCTAAGAATGTAACAAGATGACACACTCCATGACTCGGCCACTGAGAATGGTTTAAAATGTAGCTCATAGTCACTACCTTCTCCCAGTAGGACATAATATATAGGAACAAGTAAGCTGTAACTTTTTCATTCTACTTTTTCCCTGAAGAAGGGCTGAACTAGAATAGAACTGCTTCTAGTAACAGTTTTCGGTGTGTTTCCTAATGATTTTTGTCAGTCAATTAAGTAATTTACATGAATGTATTTTTCAGTATAACTTATGGCAGTGTGGTGCTTATGTGCATCTATAAATATTTTATTTTAGTTTAATTTGTGTACAGGAATAGTTTTGAGGTTTTCTTTTAAAGAAAAATCTCTTGATAGAAGCTATAATAATAATGCTTCACAAATAGAAGGCAGTTTACTTGGGGTTTCCAATCCTGGAACAAACCAATAATGTACTTCAGACTCCAAAGGGAAATGTATTGCTAATGGAAAAATTGTCTTCATCCTCTGTTTCTATTTAAGGCAGCCTTTGCTGCCAGTTTATCATGAACACATAAAGGTCTAATGCAATACGGATTAGAAGGTAAACAATAGAACTGTAGCAAAGAATCCAGATGTTCATTAGTGAAGCAGCTATTGTAAAAGGCCACTAAGGAACTCTGTTCTCTGAATGCTTCCCAGCCATAATTTTTTTTTTAAAAGACGCATATCACCAGATTCTATTTTATTACATAAAACATTTTCCTTTTGAACAATGTGGGACTACTTTCCCACTGGTACAAGACATACAATTCCACTAATGTTACACCTAGGCATACCAGTGATGAATTTAGCCTTGTGTCATTGCACAGACCTGCAACAAAGACAGTCAGGTGCAGTGACAGAAAGAGTCCTAAAGCTCTATATTCAGAAATGTAAGTAATAGCCAATTCTGCATTGCTCTACCATTTTTAAAGGCAACTGGGTTTGTGAACTTTATATTTCTTTCCTAAATTTTTAATAAAATCTAGCAGCAACTATCATTAAGGCAACATTTAGAGGACCAAATTTCTCACTTAATATTAAGGCTTTTTTTGGCCATACAGAAACAAGATGTATCCCAGCTTATATTTATAGTGAGCTGAATTCTACCACTGTTACTTTGAGCAATACTTTATGCTGCATCTAAGCCCACTGAATGTAGTGGCAGTGTTCACACTGCAGCTGCTCTCATCTTCAACAATGCTGAAAGAATCTGGCTGATTATGTTCCCTGAAAGTGCATAGTCACAAGCTGTATGAAGCAAAAGGTCAGAGCTCTTAAAATCTAATGGAGAACCCATATCTATGGACCAGAGCTGAAAAATGTGGAGATTTACATTAGCTTCCGTCACTTCTGCTAAATGTCTGTATTATAAAAATATTACACAATTTCACTAGAGCTGCTGCCATTGACAATATTTGTTTGGATTGGCAAAAATTAAGATGATGTAATTTCTGTTTTTGTAGCACTTTGCTTGTAATTAAAATCATGCATACATCCATAATTTCCAGGATATTTAAAAATTTTGGACAAATTTTCTCTCTTTCTTTGGGTATGGGCAAACATACATTTGGAGATGTTTCAAAGGGCAGGAGGAACAACAGCTGTTCTGACAGTTACCTGTAAACAAGCCAGGAAGGATGTAAATGTAGCAAAACTGTTTCAACTTTAACCCTACTTCATCCGGAGTTAAAGTTGAAGCAGTTTTCCTATATGTGTATCATTCCCAGCTTGTCTCCACATAACTATTATAATGTAACAGCTGCTGGGTACAGCAGCTACCCTTTTGAAACAACTCCATATGTACATTTGTTCATACCCTTATAGGTATGAAAGGAGACATGCACATGAAATGGGGATGAAGAGGCATTCAATAGTATAGGAACTTTGAGAGCCATTCAGAGTTTTTGGTTCCTAGATCAGTTCCTTTACAAATAGCTTCCTACTGAAAAGCGAGGACACAGAGGAATAGTTTCTA
Organism: Alligator sinensis; assembly: GCF_000455745.1. Lineage (NCBI taxonomy): Eukaryota > Metazoa > Chordata > Crocodylia > Alligatoridae > Alligator > Alligator sinensis. The sequence goes on from NW_005842254.1 coordinate 1,254,090, forward strand.
TCTGTACTCAAGAGAGGAAGAACGGGCACTTAGAACTAATTATTAGCAAGATATGAAGAGGCAAAGTAGATAGAGGGTACTTAGAATCATAGAAATCAAGGGCTGGCTAGATTCTTGAAAGATCATTGAGTCCAACTACCCTGCTCTAGGCAGGGAAGCCCCCTTGGCTAAACAGGGAACTGTTGGACCTCCTGAAACTTAAAAGAGAAGCCTACACCAGATGGAAAACAGGAAGCATCACCATGGAGGACTACTCAGCACTAGTCTGCACATGTAGAGAGTGGTTCAGAATAGCCAAGGCAGAAACCAAACTCAGGCTAGTCACAGGAATCAAGGACAACAAAAAGTCCTTATTCAGATATGTGGGAAGTCAGAAAAAGAACAAGGGCAACATTGGACCCCTACAAGATCAAATGGGGCAGCTGACATCTGACATCCAAGAAAAGGCCAATCTCCTAAATGATTACTTTGTGTCAGTTTTCCACCCACCCATGGGGGTCACACTGTCAGACAGGAAGCAAAACACCCAGGGAGCAGGAGATGGGCCCACAATTGACATAGATTAGGTGAGGGAACATCCTCAAGAGGCTAGACATCCATAAGTTCGCGGACCCAGATGAAATGCACCCAAGAGTCTTGAAGGAGCTGGCAGACATCATAGCACACGCTATGGCAAAGATATTTGAAAAGCTGTGGTGCTCGGGTGAGGTTCTGGAAGACTGGAAAAGAGCCAACATTGTCCCAATCTTCAAGAAAGAAGGAAGGAAGATCCAGGGATTTACAGGCCATTCAGTCTGATGTCCATCCCTGGAAAGATCTTGGAGAAAATCATAAAGGGATCCATCAGCCACAGGCTAACAGAAGGCAACCTTCTGAATGCCAGGCAACATGGATTTGTTACTGGCAGGTATTGCCTGACCAACCTCATCTCCTTCTATGACCAAGTGTTGCATTGCCTGGACAAGGGAGATGAGGTTGATGTCATATGTCTGGATTTCAAGAAAGCCTTTGCCTTAGTCTCTCATGATGTCCACATGGTTAATCTGGGGAGCTGTGGCCTCGACCATCTCATGGTCCAATGGCTGGGGGACTGGCTGCAGGGTTGGACCCAAAGAGTACTAGTTGATGAAAGTGAATCAACGTGGTGCAAGGTGACCAGTGGTGTCCTCAGGGCTCAGTATTCAGGCCAGTACTCTTCAACATCTTCATTAACGATCTGGATTCAGGTGTCAGATGCAGACTGGCAAAGTTCGTGGATGACACTAAACTATGGGGGAAGGTGGTCACACTGGAAGACAAGCTGGGGATACTGGCTGACCTGGACATACTCACAAAGTGGGTGGACCAAAACCTGATGGCTTTTAATGTAGAGAAGTGAAAGTTGCTCCACATTAGGAGCAAGAACCAGCAGCATACTTATAGGCTTGGTAGTACTATGCTGTCTAGCACCATGACTGAAAGAGAGTTGGGCGTCTTGATTGACCACAAGATGAACGTAAGCCACCAATGTGATGCCATGGCCAGCAAAACAAACCAAACACTGGCATGCACCCACTGATGCATCTCAAGCAAAACCAAGGATGTCATTCTCCCACTTTACTCAGCCTTAGTGAGGCCACAGCTACAGTAATGAGTCCAGTTTTGGGCCCCTCACTTCAGGAGAGACGTGGATAAGCTTGAGAGACTCCAAAGGAGAGCCACCTGTATGATCAAAAGCTAAGAGGTTAAGCCTTATGAGGAGAGGCTGAGGAACTTGGGACTCTTCAGCCTGGAGAAGAGAAGGCTCAGGGGGGACTTGGTGGCAGCCTACAAGTATATAAGGCAGGTGCATCAGGACCGGGGAGAACAGTTGTTCACCAGGGCTCCCCAAGGGATAACAAGGTCTAATGGCCACAAACTCCTAGAAGGCCAATTTAGACTGGACATAAGAAAAAACGTTTTTACAGTCCGTGTGTCCAGGGTCTGGAACAGACTCCCCCCAGAAGTGGTGCAAGCACCTACTCTGGGCTCATTCAAAATGCATTTGGATGGTTATCTTTCTGGGATCATTTGACCCCAGCAGACTCCCTGCCTATGGCGGGGGGGGGCTAGACTCAATGATCTTGTGAGGTGCCTTCCAGCCCCTAATGTCTATGAAACCTATGAGATCAAATGATCCCAGCAAGGTGTCTGGCCAGTCTCCTCTTGAAGACTTCCAAAGTTGGGGACTGCACCACCTCCTTGAGAAATCTGTTCCATATTCTGGTCACTCTTACTGTAAAGAAGTTCTTCCTTACATCCAACCTGAAACCATCCTCTAACAGTTTATGGCCATTGCTCCTTGTCCTTCTCTGGGGCACCCTAGTGAACAGTTTTTTCTCCTAGCTCCCAGTATACACCCCTTACATACTTATAGATGGCCACCAAGTCCCCCCTCGGTCTTTTCTTCCCCAGGCTGAACAGTCCCAGATCCCTTAGTCTTTCCTCACAAGGTTTGTCCTCCAGGCCCTTAATCACTCTTGTGGCCCTTCTCTGAACACTTTCAAAATTATCCATGTCTTTTTTGAGTGTGGTGCACAGAACTGGACACAGTACGACAGCTGGGGTCTCACCAGCACTGAATAGAGAAGGAAGTATCACTTCCTTAGGCCTGCTCACAATGCATCAGGTAATGCATCCCAGAAGTGGTGGGTTATGGTTAAGAATATTCCAAATTCACAATTGCATGATTTTTGCAGAAACCATGAATTCAGGTGGGCTCCATGATTTTGGTGGGCTTGCTTGAAAAAAAAAAAAAAAGAAAAGAAAAGCAGCCAACTCCCCTCCTCCCCACAAGTTGCAAAAAGAGAAAAGGGCAGGAAGCCCTGCAGTCCTGAAGATGGGGAGGTGGAGAAGGAGTAAATCAGAGGCTGAAAATCAGAGACTGAGTCCGTAACGTAGGATCAGTGCAAGAGCCAGTTGAGTGCCAGTCAGGGAAGTGGGAGGGTTTTGGTGCTGGCTTATAAAGCACCCACAGACATGCTGCTATAGCATGCTGCAGCCTGGGGAGGATTCTTCAGCATTCCCACTGAGAAGAAATCCTCCAAGATGGTCAATGAACTTCAGTGCTGGGCCATGTAAGACAGTATCTGCAGGAACCTTACACGCAGGTGGAGGAGAGCTCAGCATTCCTGTCCAACAATGCGATGTACATTTGCAAGACTTTCTCTGATGTGCTCCAAGGAATGCTGCCCAGTGCAGTTCATGTCACCTGCAATGTGCATATTCTGTCTTTAGTATGCGACATCTGGCACACAGAGTTCCCCATTATGGATAGCTTGGTGTCTTCAAAAAAGCCTTCAAGCACTGTGCAGGCTGTAAGGTCCAATACAGGGAGTCCAGTACAGGGAGTCCCCACAGTAAAAGTGGGGACTCATGTGGCACTGTGCCATTGCCACCACAGCTTGTACTCACACAGTGGAATTTGTGGTTCAACACAGTCTTTTATCATGCCAAACATTGCAGCACTTCCAGCAGTTTGTAAATGAGGTGCTGGAAATCACACCCAGCACCTAGTGCATACTTAAGCTTCACGATCTCTTAGGGTGAGGTGATATTCAAGATCAAGTGACATTTGTGGCTGACAATGCCACACAGATCATAGAGCTTCTAACATGGTTTGAAGGCTGACAGGCTGTGATCAACCATTCACACAACAAGCTGATAGATTCAGTAAGTTGGGTTGAAGACAGGGCATCGCAAGAACTGGCAAGCTGTCCTTGTGAACCAGTGCAGATGGGACCTGTTCCAGGCAATAGCTGTGAAGCTGAACCAGTACTACAGGTATGACCCATCAATGCCACCAAAGTTCATACAACCAGTTGCCTCCTTCCCTCATGTTGTTCACTTTTTGGACTCCAGCGAGGTGCCTGTTCAAGTTGTGACCCTCAGCTACTAAAAGCAATCCCTAAACGGCAGAAAAAGCATGACAACAAATGTGCTGCCTACATGAATTTTGTCAAAGACTGCCAGATACCTGTGCCTGTGCCTGTGCCAGTGTTCTGAGACTGTCTATGACTGGATCCTCTACATCCTGGCAAATTGCTGCCTCACCATTGCAGTGAACTCAGTGGATGCTGAGCATGCCATCTCAGTGTACGGACATGTGTTCATCCCCCAGAGACAGAGACTGTCTGCTGCAACTGCAGCTGGATGCAGCATGCTAGCATTTAATAGCATAAACTGCCTATCTCAAGGTGAGCATTTAGTTCCAGTAAACTCCTTTTTATAATGTCATTTAATAAAGGGTATATAGTTGGTATTAGTTATGATTTATGTTGTATATAGCTTTATTTTAATAAGATATTTCAGTTTAGAGTTTAAGTGCTTAGATTGCTTAATAACGCATCAAAGAATGGCTTCCACAAGCTTAATCCTCTGATTAAGTCTGTAGAAGCCATTAAGGGAAACATTGTTAGGCAATTAAGCCACAGTTTCAGGCCATCTGGCAATTTCTGGGGAAGGGCAGAACTGCCAGGGCCCCTTGGCCAATCAGTGATGTATGGGGAGGGAGAGAGGCTGCTGTGCTCAGCCTGTGAAAATGCTGGCCCTGGGATCTGCCCATGAAATCAGCTAGCTGCCTCCTCGATTTCAGTAGACCCCTAGTTATGGTCCTTGTTCCTGGGATTGCTCATGCATTTTATATTAAACAAGCATTGGATAAAAAGTAGAAATAATGCTGGCAGCAGTCTGGAATCCAGAACTACCCCCAGCTTCCCTCAGCCAATACTGTAACTACTGGGCCACAAAGTTATACTCCTCCTTGCTTGCTTTGCTGTTGGCCTGATATAATGAATTTTAAGTTCACTTCTGTACAGTAGCACAGCTTCAGC
>NW_005842254.1:1258970-1264411 GCF_000455745.1 Alligator sinensis
AAGGGTACCTACTCCTACCCAGAGTAGTTGATAGTATGGTGGTGAGGACATTCTCCTAGGTGGGAGATGTGACTTTAAACTCTCTCAGGCTGACAAAGGAATGAAGTCCAGGTCTGCCACACCTGCAGCCATATAAAAGATGGGCAGTGGAACCACTACCTTTTCCTACTCATCAGCCATGCTCTAAAACAAAAGCAGCTATAATGTAGGTGCTAGTCTACCTACTTTCTGGATCCCAGTCAGGCTTTGGTGGAACACAAATGTCTTCCAATTCAGTTTGGGGCAGTTCTGGTCATACAAAGAAGTGAAACTGCAGGCAATTAGTTAAGCAAGTGAAGAGCTGCTCAAATATGCAAGGATTCTGAGAGCAAAATCTATTACTCCAATTTCTGGGCACAGACTATTTTTTCCACCTCAGTTTTTTAGTTCTTTAAAGAGTGCTGGATAAAATGTCAGGAATATTGGATGAAAACACAATTAAGTTATACTGGAAACACTGCTGAATTAGAGGACTTGTGCCATACGGGTCGTACAGCCTAGAAAACTTCAACCTTTACTATTGTTCTCATAATTGCAGGCACTTAAATCTTCTGAGTGCGATTTCCTGTTGTGTCTTTTCTGTTATTTTTAGAAATAGTGGTATGAACTCCTCTCCATTCCTTCATGATACCATTACCTCCGGGCTTTTGTCTCCATCCCCTGGTGATTCTAGTTTAAAGCTGTCTTTACAAGCTTGCTAACCTGGTGAGGAAGGTTTTAAATTAGGTTCACTGAGGAATGGATACAAAAACCCAGAGATAAGTAAAAGATGCCTGTACACATGCTACAAGGCTGCTCTGAAATGCTGTAATTACAACACGTTGGAGCAGACTTGATTAATCGAGTCTGTTGGAGTACGGTAATTAATGCCCTCCAGCCAGTCTCCACATCTTGTGTATCAGCTGGTAATTAATGCACTCCAGCCAGTCTCCACATCTTGTGTATCAGCATCCCTGTGCTTCAAAATGGTGGTGGGGGCCTTGAACTAAAGCTCATTTAAGAGGTTTAGTTCAAGTGCACACACTGCCATTTTAAGTGCGGGTACGCTGACACATGAGATGCTACAGTGCTTTAATGAGAGTAGCTCTTGGTGTCACTTCAGTTAAAGTGCCTCCCCCATGGGAGCATGTGTAAAAGTGCCCAAAGAGCCTGGGGATCTGGATACAGACTTAGTAAGGGGAAGCAATAATGGAAACCTTAGCAATGCTTTCAGGGAGAGAATAGGACAGTTTGTTATTTATATACTAGTGTGAGAAGTATGGGGAACCAACAGGAAGAATTGGAGGTCCTAGTACAGGCACAGAGTTATGATGTAATTGGGATTATGGAGACTGGAGTACAGTCATGGATGGGTATAGCTTGTTCAGGAAAGATAGACAGGGGGGGAAAGGAGGAGCTATTGTCCTATATATAAAGGCAATATACACATGTTTAGAGGTTCAGTACTAAGTAGAAGATAGGTCTGTTGAAAGGTCTGGGTAATGATTAGAGAGGACTGCAGCAGTGGGGACATCATGATGGGCACCTGCTATAGGCTACCAAAACAGAAGGAGGAGGAGGTGAACTCGGTCTTCTTTAAACAAGTGACAGAAGCTTCCCAATTGCAAAACCTGGTTCTTATGGGGGACTTCAATTATCAGGACATCTACTGGGAGGGAAACACAGAGGTGCACAGGCAGCCCAATAACAAATTCCTGGAGTATGTTGGGGATAACTTTTTGGTATAGATGGTAGAGAGGCCAACTATGTGGGAAGCTTCTTGACCTACTGCTCACAAACAGGGAAGAATTGGATGAGAATGTGTAGATGTAAGGTAACTTGGGTGACAATGACCATGAAATAATAGAGTTCATGATTCTACTGGGATGAAGGAAGGAGAGCAGCAGAATTAGGACACTGAACTTCAGGAAAACAGACTCGGGGACTTGGTGGGCAGGATCCCCTGGGGGGCAAATCTGAGGGGGAAAGGAATCCAGGATTTCTGGCTGTACTTTAGGGAGATCCTGTTAAAGGTGCAGAAGAAAGCTATCCTGATGTGATGGAAGAATGGGAGTGCAATAGGAAACTAGCCTGGCTAGATAGGAACCTCTTCAATGAGTTGAAACTCAAAAAGGAATCCTACAAAAAGTAGAAGCTTGGTCATAGAGTATAAGGATATCAGACAAGCATAGAGGGAGAAAATTAGGAAGGCCAAGGCATGAGTTGAGATGGAACTAGCAAGGAAAATAAAAAGCAATAAAGGATTCTATAAGTATGTCAAAAATAAGAGGAAGACCAGAGAAACCATGTGCCTCTTACAGAATGCATAAGGCAATCTAGTTAAAGATGACGCAGAGAAAACTGAAGTATTTAATGTCTTTTTTACTTTAGTCTTCACAAATCGGAGCAGCTACCTGATAACATGCAGTTGGCAGCAAAGATTGGGAAGGAGACAAATAGCCTAGAGTACTAGAAGAATAGTTTAAGGATTATTTAAAGAAGCTAGATGCTTTCAAGTTGGCAGGGCTAGATGGGATACACCCTACAAGGAATTAGCTGAGGTAATTTCAGACCCATTGGTTATCCTCTTTAAAAACTTCTGGAGGTCAAGTGATGATTGGAAAAGGGCAAATACAGTGCCCATCTTTAAGAAAGGGAAAAAGGAAGATTCAGGGAAGTACAGACCAATCAGCATGACCTTGATACCTTGGATGGTCCTCAAGGAATCCATTGTGAAGCACCCAGAGGAGAACAATGTGACCAGGAACAGTCAGCATGGATTGACCAAGAGCATGTCATACTGACCAACTCAGTTTTCTTCTGTGATAAGCTGACAGTCTCTGTGGAGGGAGAGGGATCAGTGGATGTAATATACCTTGACTTTAGCAAAGTTTTTGGCACTGTCAAAAAATTCTCATTAACAAGCTAATGAGATACAGACTAGCTGAAAGTACTCTAAGGTGGATACATAACTGGTTAGATCATTTAGTTCAATGAGTAATCAGCAATGTCTCAATATGTTGTTGTCAAGAAGTATCAAGTGGAGTTTCCCAGGAGTTTCTCTTGGGCCTAGGGTTGGTTAATATCTTCATTACGGATGGGGGACAGGATTGAGTACATGCTTAGCAAACTTTCAGATGACATCAAGTCAGATGGAGTTGTAAACACTCTGAAGGGCAGGGATGGATCCAGAATGACCTGGATAGACTGGAAAAATGATACACAATAAATCAGATGAGATTCAACAAAGATAAGTGCAATGTCCTGGACTTATGATGAAATAACCATGTGCACACATCAGGGAATAACTGGCTAGGCTGCAGTTTTGTAGAGAAGGACCTGGGGGTTACAGTCGACCATGAGCTGAATATGAGCTAAGTGTGTGCTTTTGTTGCATACAAACCCAACGCTATACTGGGTTGTATTAACAGGAATCATTTCCCTTGCAAATCAAGAGAAATGATTCTTCCACTTTATTCAGCACTAGTGAGACCTCACATGGAGTACTGTGTATAGTTTGGGGCCTCACAGTTTCATATGTGGACAGTGTAGAGCAACAAAAGTAAATAGGGATCTGGGGAGAAGACTTACAAGGAAAAGCTGAAAGAGCTAGTGTTATCTGGTCTGGAAAACAGAACACTGAGCGTAGATTTGATAGCAGTCTTCAAATACCTGAAGGGCACTTACTGATAGGATGGAGGTGGGCTTTTCTCTGTGGCCATAGGGGACAGGACTAGGACCGAAGGTCTTAAGTTTCAGCAGGGAAAATTTAGGATGGAGATTAGGAGGAACTTTCTGAATGTGAGGGTGGACTAGCATTGAAACAGGCTACCTAGAAAAATTGTGGAATCTCCATCCTTTGGAAGTTTTCAAAAGCAGGTTGGGCATATATTTGACTGGCCTGGTTTAGTTAGGCATGATCCTGCCTTGAGTCAAGGTTGGACTAGATAACTTTGTGAGGTCCTTTCCATCCCTACTTTCCTATGATCCTGTGAGACTGAAGCAGTGTAGCTGAGGAAAAGCATCAGATAATGCTACAGCTAACAGAGGAAACAGAAACATCAGACTTTTGTACTACTTCAAAACTACATCAGCTTTATTTTCAGTGCCATATGAAAACAGATTTTATGGTTTGGTGGATAATGACTTTTTTTGGGATGGGGAGGGATAGAGCGGTGGTGAAAAAAGAGGAAATTGTTTTGGGATAATCCAAACTGAAAAATATGTTTTGGGTTTTTTTTCATTTCACAGTCCTCTGTGTTTTTAACTAGGAACCAGCACAAAAAAATCTATAGATATCAAGGGTTAAACCTACTCTGCAAGGATATTTGTAGAATTTTATTTATTTCTTTGTTTTTGTATAAATTATTTTGCTTGGAAACTGAGGACCTCTTTCTGAGTGACCCTTGTGTGACAGGAGAAGAAAGAAAGAAATCTTTCTTACTTGGGCAGCAGCCCAAGATTTTCTTACTATAGCAGTCCTTGTATTTGCACAGGACATAGGAGGGGTTCATGCGAGTAGTGTAGGGTATACCAGGTACTCAGGGCATGGGGCAATGCTGACTTCTACTTGCCATGCGATTGTGATCATGGCACATGACTGCAGCATAAACTGCTTTTTTCCACCCTTCCCCCTAAATCAGTGCTTGAGGCCGTTGCCCCATTTGCCCTGCCCTAGTTGTGCCACTGGTTCATCCCTGCTGTATCCCAAGTAGCAGGTGGCTGAAAAATAGGCCTGTGTGAAGTGGCTAGTATTTGCTTTGGATTCAGCCAATTTGGGGGACAGTGATTCGATTCGGTGATTCGAATCACTGTCCCGATTCGATTCAAACAAATCTGATTTGGAGATTTGGCTGCTGCCAAATCTTTAAATCTCTGAATCAGCCAGGCCCATCCCCCACCTACTCTCCCAGCCCAGCAATGGCTGCCCCACCTGCCCCAGCTCCCGGCTCTTGGGGAAAAAAAGCCCTGACTCACCAGGTGTTGCTGGGCGGGAGGTAATCCCTGCTGCCCCCCACTGCCCCAGGCTGCATGGGGGGGCTCCCACTGTCACATCTCCCCCATGGCTGCCCTACCTGCTGCAGCTCTGGCCCTTTAAGAAAAAAAAAATGAGAAAAACCCCACACTCACCGTTCCTGCTGGTGGGGAGCGATCCCTGCTGCCCTGCGTGGCATGGGGGGCTCTTCCGCAAGCCCCCCAAAGCCCTGAGGCTGCTGCAGGAGCCAGTGAGTCCCAGGGTTTTTCTCCTTTTTTTTCTTAAAGGGCCAGAGCTGGGGTGGGCGCAGCAGCCATGGGGGGGACTGGGAGAGCGGGGGGATTGTAGGCATGGCTGAGCCTCTCATGCAGTGTGGGGCAATGAGGGGCAGCGAGGATCGCCCCCCTGCCTGGAAGCACCCAGTGAGTGGGTTTTCTTTAAAGTACCG
>NW_005842254.1:1264451-1315594 GCF_000455745.1 Alligator sinensis
CCCCCAGCCCTCACTTCCCCGCATCCTACTTACCAGCTCTGAGTCTGGCTGTAGCTCCCTGCTGCAGCGGGTGGGGACTGTCTGAATCATCAAAGTTCTCCGAATCTTTTCCGAAGATTCGGAGAGCTTTGAATCAATTTGGATCTTTTTATTGGTCCCCTGTTTCAATTCAGTTTTGGAGATTCAGCCACTGAATCGGGCTGAAGCTCCTCTGAATTGAATCACCACCTGAAGCTTCACACACCCCTACTGAAAAAGGAGCAAGAGTGAGGAGGGATGAAAGAATGCTGTGTCATTACCCTGGCTTCCTTTAATCCTTCTGCAGTTTTGCTGTGCCAAAAGAAACCATATGGTGACCATAAACCCGCACACACATACCCATGCATTGCAAGAAACCCTATTCCCTTTAGAAACCAGCTTGCCTAGTGCCCCTCAGTTTCACACCCCTAGCGAAAGCAAGGCCATGGCATAAAAACCTTAGTCCAGATGTAAGTAATAATTCAAGTTCTTTTTACAAACGGAACATTTCAGAAATGTCTTCTGATCTTATTATGCCAGCCACACTTTACTTTTGGTTGGTCCTCCTGAGATGTGTGGGGCCTGAACTTTTCAAGGGGGGTTGGGCAACCACAACTCCCAGGGGGTTCAGTTTGAATTGTGAATGCGAAGTACTCTTTGAAGGTCAGGCTCTGGCTTTGTAATACTGGATACTTAACAGCAAAGGTCCTCACTGGTGGTTGGATACTTATAAAAAATGTAGAGAAATGTGCTGGAAATGCTTGGCACTGCTCAGCACACCCTCTGCATTTCTAGGAGCAGGTTTTTTATTTGCCAGGAGAAAATCAGGAGGATTTCTGAGGCTTGTGTGACTGGCATTTACAGCTAAGGGCTTAACCAGCTGTGCTTGATCTTAAATGCCAGGAACCTGCAGAGAATGCAGATCCTTTTATGTAGTACCAGAGTTTGTGAAGATATCTAAGTGAATCAGTACAGAGGAGGTTTCTTTATTTTTTCCCCTTTTCTGATTATCTTGTTTGTCTGGTTGATTTATCCTCCTGCCCTCATCACAATCTACACTTTAATCTCTTTCTAGTTTATGGGAACTATAAAAAAAAAAGTCTTTTACACTGAGAGATTTACTTTATTTGAATGCAAATTAAAACTATTATCTTTCAGTTACAGGCCAAAGATTATAAACAAGCATTATTTTACAACTTGAAAAACTAATCCTTTTTCCCCCCCAGTGACTTCATATAAACTGTTCAACTGAAGTAGAATTGTACAGTTAACTTTTGGCAATTATTTATGGGTTTTGAACATTTACTTCTTGAGGCAGATAACACATGACAAATTTGGATGTAGCTAAACTACATTTTTTTATAATAGAATATCTCTTGATATTTTCTTGTTGATAGAATATTCCTTGGTAATATCTTGATAATGGAATTTTATTTTTTTAACCATATTAAAAAAAGCATGGACCTAATTCCCACTTGGTAAAAATTAACATAGCTCCATTAAAATCAAGGAAGTCATAACAATTTATACCATCTAGGAGTCTAGACCAATATTTGTAAGGTAACAGTTATAAAGAGAGGAGGATAAATTATAAACCACAGATGACATTGAAAATTTAACAGAAAGGGAAACTTAAGGAAGAATATATTTACATGACAATGTAATGGTGCTTAAAGATGGCAGGAGGAAGGGAAATAACTAGTCTGCACTGCTGATCTCCCTTTCTTAGTCTGTAAACTATAAATTGTAAGAATTAATTTGCTACAAGCACAGAGATTGAAACTTTTTATGCATGGCTGAAAACCTAATGACCTGGCATCTGACCCTGTGGCATGCACTTGTGTGTATATTGAGTGCTGGGGAAAGGCTTATTTTAAGACTATCACTGTAAATATATATATAATTTTATTACTGAAAACCTTTTTTATGTACAGTGAGTTATTTGTTGGTTTATAAGTTTTTCCCAGATCAGGGCTATAATAAGTAGTGACGAATGATATGTTCAGATAAAATAATGAATATTTTTAATAAATCGTTGCCAAAGCTTATTTTAAACTTTAATTGTACCTGCTTTTCATTTTTATATGTCCTTATACTGTAGGGTTCTGGTTAGCAAGAGAAATAGAAGTATTGCTCCTGATGTTTCTAGTTGGGTAGATTCAGCTGAAAGTGTACAAAAAATAATACTTAAACTGGCTAAATAGCAAAAAATTATTAATAATTGGATGTAAATATACCAAAATATTGACACTATTATGAACCATATATAAAGCTGGTTGAGTTCACATGAACACTGTTTTTTCTCTACAAAAATTAAACTGAGAATTTTGGTAACTTTTGAACAAACTAGTCAAATAACCGTGCACCTAGATACCAACTCATATAAATATACTAAAATCCCATCTCTTACCAAATGTGGTTCACCTGAGTATATTTAATTTTCTAAGCATCATATAAATAACCATGTGATAATTCTTGGTAAACAGTCACTTCTTATTTTTATAGTATGACAGTAAATAGCATCTCTAAAATCCTGCCATGGAGAATGACAGCTAACCAAGCATATAGCAAAACCATGGTAAGAAGAAAAACTTGGCAGGAGTACTGAGACAAATCTTTACTCTTATATAAAGTGACACGAGGTCTTTAACATCTACACAAAGCAGATACAACCTTGCATACAACCACTTTGAGAAACTAATATTCTTCTTTCTGGCTCCTGCTAAAAAATGTAGAGTTTATTATTAATAGCAGTCAGAAAGTTCAAGCAGGTTAGAGCTCTTACATGCTAGTTCCTGTACACACACATATAGGGAAAGTGAGTCCCTGCCCTTAAATAGCTGTGCATAGAAAAATAGGCCAAGTTACTCTAACCAAATTTCTATTTCCTAATATTTATTTCTTTTGTATTACAGTGAGCATGTCTACACAAGACATTTTCCTGCACATTAGAATAATCTAATGCATGGTAAAGTGTCACCATCTACATGTGCATGGGACTTAATGCACATTAGTCTGATCTGCCATTTGCTAGTACCAATACAGTGCATGGTCATCTGAGGCAGCAGGGGACCTGCTGCCTCCTGGCTAAGCTCCAATGCAGAGGGAGCTGTGCAGCAGCAGGGACAGCTGTCTCCCAGCCCTGTGGGGATTGGGATGGGTCCCAATCCCCACAGGGCTGGAAGACAGCTGCCCCTGCAGTTGGTACAGCTCTCCCCACATAGTAGAGATAGGGACTGAGTCCCATGCCCCCTGCCAGCCCCCAAGGCCTGCACTCAGGGGAGCCTAGAGCTCCCCTTGGCTGCTGCAGGGTGGCAGAGCAGGGCAGGAGCAGCCCTGGACTGGGTTGCCCCTGTCAGGTGCAATTTGCTCCCGACAGGGGCACATATGGAGACGTTCACCCAAGAGTGCATTAAAGAGCTTGAGTTTTTTCTGCACAGAAAATTTTGGGCCCAGTAAGTTCTACATGATCCAATTAGTACCAGAGCCTAGTCATTGTACAGTCCCTACCACAAAGAGGTTAGTCTACATAGATGACAGAGGCACAAAAGTCCTTAAATGTATACGTCCTGACTAAATCCAATATTATGATCTGTAGGATCCCAGCTCAGCTGCCATTTAGTGCAGGAGATGCCTTGCTTTTTGACATCTAAATTCCAGAAGTATGCTGCCGCATTTCCTGTTGGGTACCTTAGCAAGTCCTTGCTCGGTGTACTGCTTTTGTGAATCTGAATCCTGTTAGTATATGCCTAACTTCCCCATACCTTTTGTAGGGAGCCTTGGCACTTAGCAACACAGGGCTGGAGATTCAGGTATGGAGGGAGGTACTTTAGTCCCTTTGAGGAAATCACTTCAGGCTATATCCACACAGCAGTGCAGTGATAAAGCTGAAGCAAAATCCAAATCTCCTGACTCACAATCCAGTGTTTTATCCATTAGACTGTATAGTATGATTGTTTTTAAAACCTAAAATAGCATTCCTCAAATAAATCCTTCAGGTTGCTATCAGTTAACAACACAGACATGGAAAACTTCCCTTCTTCTTACCTTTCAGAACAAAGTTACATGTGTGAAGTCAAACATGTTTTCTCCTCCTGTCCTTCTGCAGGTTATGTATTTCCAATGGACTTCATAGATATTTTCAGTGAGCACCATGCTGTCATGTACTGTATTTCTGTAAGGGTCTTTATATTACAACATATTACTGGAATTGTAGCCGCGGGGTGGGATCAGCCACAGGGTAGGGATCCCTTCGTTCATAGGTAGCGATCAGATAGAAACCTACTCTCCAAGTGAAGTAAGGGCTGGTGAATCAGTAGGTTTCCCTGGCAGATAAGACAGAATGCTATCAATATTAGGGCTCCACAAGAGGGAGGAATTAGAATTCATGAATTACACTCTCTCAGTCTTTCTTGCTAAGGGAAACTCCAGACCTTCCCTGCCATGTAATGATATAACTGCACAGCTGGAAGGGCACTGCCACTCCAGGGTGCACAAAGGAGGAATTATAATGAGAGCATTAAGCATACTCACTTATTTGAGAAAATAACTATATATGTACAGTCATGGCCCATGGCAGTCATTGTGGACAGGTCTTTGTTTTGTCAATAGGTTTTGAGCCTATCCATGATAGAAGAAAAGGCAAATGTGAAGTCAAGGGACCCCACCATTTCAAACTTTTCTGTAGTCCCTATAGTCGAAGACCATGTACAGACATTCAGGTTCTCTTGGAAGAGTTGGTGCTCTTCCAGGAGAAACCATGAGTGTACAGATGTTCAGTATTTTTTCTCCTAGAGCAAAAATGGTCATTCCAGGAACAACAGGGATATATCACTCCCAAAAGTGTTTCTCCTGAGGGAGAGAAATTCTGTACATGTTTTCTTCTGGAACAAATCACAGCACAATCCTCCAGCATCCTACAATGCTTTGCGCCTCCCTCCCTGAGAGATGATGTGTCACTGATTGGACTAGCTGCTCTAGCTGAGCAGGGAGAAGAATGTGTCTTCTTCACAATCCCACATTGTGCTGTAGTCTGGGTTAGCCATTGTGCTATAGTCTGGGTCACTCCAAGCAGTCTGGGTCAGCCAGTCAGACCTGCCATATGCATGGCTCCCATTCTGTCTCTGGGCGTACTAAGGGAGTCTGCAGAGCAGGTTGAGAGGCATGCACAGGGGTCCCCGGGCTGCATAGCATCAGCACTTCAGGCTCTCTGCTTGTCAAGGTCTCAGCATTCTAATGTTTGTTCAGGCATCTCTGGGTAAGCTTTTCTACCAAGAGAACAAACCTGGGAGAAGTCTCCCAGATAATTTGAACATGTGTACACAGCCTAGTTATCTGAGATTAAAAACTTTCCAAGCTGGAGGTAGAGTGTAATAATAATTCTCTGTATGCAAAGGCATCTGGTTTTGTTTGTTAGTGTTCTTCTTAATAAGTTTGGCCTTTTGTTTCCAGACCTAAACTAGCTTATGCAGAAAGTATTCTATAAACTCTAATAGCCGACATAGCCTTTGTGTAAGAAGCTTTGACCAGCTGAAACAATTATTTGTTTTTTCGATGACATGATTAACGAGTGAACTCTTTAAAAACCTGAATTTTGTAGCTGGTTCTCGGGTACTTAAGACAAGAGCACTATTAATAGATGCTTTTTCAAAAATGTTCTTAGGAGGAACACACTATTATAGGTACTTAAAAAAAAGGTTACTAGGCATAGTAGTGTTTCAGGTGGTATAAACTTTGCCAAATTACAGTTGCTGAGATTCTGACTTAAAGAATATGAGAACATTTAAGAACATTTAAGACAATTTTGCTACTCATGGGTAACTATAGAAATTCTTAAAATGAAGCAATTAAACTCTCAAAAGACATAATAGAAGTTACCAGAAAAATGTGGGTAAAATAACTTCCCATCGCTCCAAGGTCCTTTGCTCAAACATGACCCAGAATGAAGAGTTGGTTAACTTTTTTCATTGTGTATTTTTCAGCTTAGAAGTCCCATAATAATACAAGAGAGGTTTTTGCCATATTTCTGGCAAGAAAGCTTTAGAAATCATTCTTGAAATTTCCAGCCCATTGGTCAAATTATAACATATTTATTAAGGTAAATGTCAACTGAATTTAATTTACCTGAATAAGACTGAGTCCTACAGATTTGTGACTACATCCTAATACATGGCATTTCATCCAAACTAAATTAGACCTCTGAAATGTTTAGGTTATTTCATCAGTAGACATTGAATTTAAGGGTACAGAGACACCATATTATTTGTTTAATATTTAGTGTAATGGAATCGTTTGCATTGCAGAAAAAAGATTTGTAGGGCCTGCCCACTGGACACTGATTTGTGGACTATAAAATAAATGAAAGATTTCTTCCTGCATGTGTGGAAATTTGTGGCTTTTAAAGTAGTTTTGGAAGCTTTCATTTTCTATACAGTCTGACAGTTACTGTGCACTTGTACCTTTTATTATAAACCAGTAGAACTGAGATTGGATTATTCACTGTTAGATTTTTAACCATTACAACACATTCTTTTACTAATAGATTGATGTTTATATTGACCATGATTTTAGTCCTAGCCAAAATTGGAAGCAAAAATATTAAAAACCTAATTTCATGGGATTTCCACTTTAGTTTTGAAGACCAAGTTATACATAATATCAGAATTATACTTCGTAGCTTCAACGTAAGTATAAAGGGTGGAAAGGTCCATTTCAGCTCTATAAAATATTATCTAATTTACAACAGCCACTAGAATGTAGGTAGTTTATAAGATCTTAAGTAATTAATTATAAGTGAAGGAATTCCAGCATAAGGAGGTGTATGCACAAGCATAGTGGTCTATTTAGTTATGCAAGTATTTATTACTCATTTTTCTCTATATTTAAGATTTTATATTTCTAAAGTCTCTTTTTACCTATTCATCTCCATGTTAGACAGGATTTTTAGTTCTTCCAAGGTGAATCACAACTACTTCAGTTTTCACTGACAAATGTGTTCAGGCTAAAATATATATTATCCTTTATTGTTTGTGAAAAAAATGATGCTAATCCAGTTTCTCAGTGCCTCTTTTATGGAAGACATGAAAATCTACATTTTGGAGAGTGGAGCTGATTGAAATATTCATCCAGAAGGTTTTCATGTTTAAAAGTATGGTTATTTTAAAAAAAAAGATTAATAGTAAATGTCAGTTCCAATAAAATAATTGGTTTTCTTAATGGGAAATTTGGGGGTGGGAGTTGGCATTGAGCTGACACTCTGAAATGGAAATTATTCACTTACTTTAGACTTAAAATATTATTTTATTTATAGTTTTTAAAATGATAATGCCTAAAGCAACTTTCAGTTGATTTTCATTTAAAATTGTTTTTTCAAGTTAGACTGAAATTTCTCATGGACAAACTATATTTTTGCATGTATTTTTTTATATTATTTTAATTTTTTCTTAAGATAAACTTGCATTTGTGAACCAACTGTACAGATGCCTTTCCTAGTCTTTCACACATGCTGAAGCTCTTATCTGTTTTCTCCTAAGTTTTTCAGACACCATTTAAAAACAGTGTGAAATAAATAATTACTTGGTTCTTCGTTCTTTTGTATTCTACGTATTTTTTGTCTGATGTTAGAATTAAGAGATAATAGGTTCAAATAGAGTTTCCCTTTTGTGTTTTTTTTAACTGTTTCCCAAATTAAGTCATATGGGCAAGAACTTTAAAACCTGGCGCCAGCTTGCGGCTTACTAGTAATATCTACATGATCATGTCACTCCCAAGAAAAGCATGTTTCAAATAAAAAGGAAATGTCAGCACCGAGTATTTTTATTAAATCCCCTTTTCCTCTTGTCTCTAAGTTCAGCTTTTGCTGACCACTTCCTCTGTCTGGTTTATTTTTATTAGAAATGAGTAGATTCATTAGCTCTGCAACTCGGTGGTCAGGCAGCGACCGTGAGTGTCCAATAATGGGTAGTAGTTGTATTTTTCATTGGGTGACCGATGTTTGCTTTGGAGATGGCCTGGGGAACAGATGTAATCTGAGACAGCACTGTGTTTACTTCTCGTTTCACTGATATGCTGAATATGTTTGAAACCAGCGAGAAAGAAAAACAAATACTTCAGAAGAAAGTACCTGCATGCACTCACTGTTCCCCAGGCTGTCTCCTTGGGCACCAGCCAAGAGCTCTACACACATATGAACACATATACTCACAAGCCCTCAGCTACCCTGGTTCCAACAATACTTTCCATTTGACATCTGATCCCATATGTATTTAAATCTAGTGAGCTACTTTATTAATAAACATGACTAAATTTCAAGGATTCTGATCCAGGACTTCCTAGCTATTCTAACGGTGTTTTTAAATGGTTGTTCAGTTTTGTACAATGCACAGCACTAGGCTCTTGATTTATGTTTCCCACTTCTAATCCAAAGTGTTTTTGTCCTTTGCTCCCACAATTGTCGTTTCATATACTGATATTTATCAATAGTGCAGGGTCATCTGAAGTGCTTGCCACACATGTAGCTGGTCAGGGCAGTCAGATGAATAAAAAAGTATGAGGAGTGAGAGTACTGAAGATATTACAGTAGTGTATAAAATGTCAAAACTATGAGAGTGCTATGTCCCTTTTGATGCTGTTTCTCTGACTAAACAGCTGACTGTAAGAACAGTTGTATGCATAAGGTGGAAAAGAAAGTTGCTGTTGTGGAAGTGGGTCAGCAAATGATACTAGTCTATATCCATTTATATGATCCACCTGTAACATTTTTTCTGTGGATTTTATTTTAGTGATTATTAGCACCTTATAGCATATGCAAATTTGCACTGAAAAGCCCAATAACTGTGGGGGGAGGGATACATCTTACATTATCCTTTAATTGGTTGCAAGGGAAGCATCAGGTATCCTTATATCTTGGCAAAGGACTAAAATGTTTTTTGTAGCTTCTGATGGACCCCAAACTATATGCTTTGGTTCAAATGCCTAGGTAGTGTAAACTGGTGTTGACTGCTGCTATACAACAGTTAGTAAATAGGCCTTGATGACTGGCTTCATCTAGTCTTTAAAACCATCAGCATATTTCTTTCATTTAGTTTTAACAGCATCCTTTTTTCTAATTATTTAATTTATCATACATGTAGAATCAAGTGGCAGCTTGACACAAGAGCTGTTCAAAGCCTACAGGGCTGTTTTCTGAAGCAGCTTGTAAAATAAAACTTTCAGTTTTGTTCACAATCATTGGAAATTCACCAAACTCTGCAGGTGGTGAGCTCAACCCTTCAAGAAGTACCCCAACACCAAGACTAATAATTTTCAACCCTTCACATCCCACCCCTGCTTTCAAAGTTCCCAGGAACAATGGAAGCAAGGGGAGGAATAGTAAGTGGGAAGGGAAGTTTGCATAACTCCCATGGTGCTTAAACACCCTCACACGATTGCAGTTGCCAAACATCTGTGCTACCACTGCATCGTGTAGTGAGGCCACTGTATGATTCACTGTGGGAGCTCCAAGGTGAGCTGGCTTCCAAACCCATCCATTTCCCAAGCCATGGTGCATTCCAATTCAGATGTAGGTTAACTGAAAATTTGACAGAACTTCCCTCCACACTATAGCAGCTACTTTGCTATAAATTCTGATACCCTATACTGACTTGTATATGATGGCCCCATTCTCAAGTATAATGAAACTTCCTCATTTTTGGATTTTCTGTACAGCAGAAAACTGTAAAGTAAAAACTAGATTCTGTATGCCAAGTTGTTCTCAACATTATCTTATGGTTTTATCAGCAAAGATGAAATCAAGTCCCTCTTTCCTGGTTTATTTGCTTTAGTTCTTTTTTGGCAACTGTCCTAGAAAGTATTTGAAAACTCAGTCTGGGCCATTTGAAGGAGGAGAATTGTTGACAATGGAAGGCTTTACAATCAAATGTTTTTAATAAATAAAATAAAGATGTGGCTCGTAGGTTAAATGATCAATCCATATGGCTGTTCTAGGAAAGACAAATCTCTTGTACTGAAATTACAAAATGCAACAACAGTTTATTTTGCCAGGTTTGGTAGCAGTGTTGAGATCTCTTGCTCAAGATAACCCAGAAAAAAAAATTAGGAATTTTCCTCATAGACTAGAGCTGGGTGAGCAATTCACAACAGATAATGCATCCTCAAACTCTGCCCTTCAGTAAATTGTCCACAAAAGAGACTGGTTTGTTTGTTTGTTTTTTTGCTACTCAAAATTACTCCATTGTGTATTTAATGTTAGCCATTTGTTAGTCAAGTGGTGTACCTAAGTCAAAGGTGCTAATTTACAAATGATCAGCTTTACACATTTGCTGTTTCCAGTAAAGACAAATTAGGTTCTCTTGTTTAAATCAAGTATACTTTTCGTTGTTGATCCACTTCCTCCATGTCTATAAACAAAATCTTACTTTTCATCAGCATATGAAAATGAATTTAAAAAGTGATATGTGGATGAGGCAAGTTCTATATTGAGTTCACCAGAATGTGCTTGATGCACTTTTTCAACTCTTGCAGTGATTTCTTGCTGTTAAAAGTGGGAAGGAGGAGATATGATCAGAACCCTCCCTTGTGGGGGGCGAATCAGGGTGACCACCCCAGGACTTGCACTTTGGGTGGCCTGTGGCAGGTCACTGTTGGTGCCTGCCACTTTAAGGGCCTGGAGCTAGCAGCTGCCAGGTGCCTGATGAGGGCCGCCATTTTGGATCTGGGGCTGCCCATATAAACAGGGCAGTTCTGATGCTGGAAGCCAGGAAACAACAACACCTGGCCGGAGGGCTGCTGATATCATCTGGAGGTAAGGGAGGAGCTGTAGGGGAAGGATAGGAGGCTGGTCCTGGGCATGACCTAAAACTGCACCTTGCCAGGAGTGGGTGGCCTGGAGGGGCCCTCAGTGGTGCAGGAGCCCCCAGGAAATACCAGGCCAGTTACCACATCCATTGAAAGGCGGGTCAGGGTACCTTAACCCCTAGGCCCCACGACCGGTTGGGTGACCCCTTTGTTTGGAGGGCCCAGAGGGTGGACCCTTGGAAAGAGGAAAGGACCATTGACTCAATGCCTGTTTGAATTTCCCCTGACTGGTCCATGCTGGGGCCAGGACCGGAAGGGTCAAAGGGCCAGGGGCCCACCGCGAGGAATGCCCAAGAGCTGAGGGCCTGGGGTTCTGACTGGCCTGGAGGTGGGCCAGGGCTACAGAGCCGAAGGTCTCAGTGGGGGGATCACACCTGAAGGGAGATCAGTTCAGGGAGCTATGTTGCCCAGTATGACAACAGAAGAGTCTACTTGAAGGGAGGAATCCAGGTGGGGTTCAATAGTAGGATTCTGGGGCCCAGAGCGAGGGGCTGCTGATTATGTGAACATAGATGCCATCTGCGAGGCTTGGGCTGCAGTGTAGGGGAGGAATGGAGTTGCAGATAGTACCCCCTGGCATCAGGGCAGTAAATGGGCAGCCTCCTGCTTAATTAACATCTATTAATTAATTATAACAACAAGGCGTGGCAGAAGAGAACGTGGGCGGTTGGCCCAGGAACAGGTGGGCAGGCCACGGAGATCGGCCCAAAGCAGGCCCCCTGTTACAGGGCCCCATGGACGGTGCAGTACAGGCCTTGTGGACAGTGCCATTGGCATGTGCTGAAGATGCCATCACTCCACGTGGCCACCACATGCTGCCAGCTTCATGCTCTGGCCACTTGCCACCACCCCCCTGCTCTACATTCTGGCTGCTCACCACCCCCTACCCCCCACACAGGCCCCTCGCAGGCCCTGCAAAGGCTGATATGCCCTGCGCTCTGCACACCAGTAGGGTCAGCTCTAAATATGATGTGGAACCTCTTTATCAGTGATTTGGATGTGGGGATGAAAACATGGACAGTGAGCTTTGCAGATGACACCAAGTTATGGGGGGAGCATAGCCATGCCAGAAGACAGGTTGCAGATACAGGCAGACCTGAACAGGCTGGAGAGTTGGGTGGACCGGAACCAGATGAAGTTCAACACTCAGAAGTGTAAGGTGCTCTATCTGCAGGCAAACAGTCCTCAACATACTTACAGGCTTGGTGGTGACAATTTGACTTGCACCACAGCTGAAAGGGACCTAGGGGTAGTGATCGAACATTGCGTGACCATGAATCAGCAGTGCAATGCTGTGGCCAGCAGGGCAAACAACATGTGGGCATGCATTAACCATTGCATCTCATGCAAAACTAAGGAAGTGATACTACCACTGTATTCCACACTGGTGACATCACAACTGGAGCATTGCATCCAGTTCTGGGTGTCGCACTTCAATAAGGATGTGGAAAAACTTGAGGTCCAGAGAAGAGCCACCCGTATGATCAGGGACTTGCAAGACAAGCCGTACGAGGAGAGACTGAGGGACTTGGGCCTCTTCAGCCTACAGAAGAGAAGGCTGATAGGGGACTTGGTAGTGGCTTGTTACATCAGGGTAGTACATCAAGAATTCGGTGAACAGCTGTTCACCAGGGCATCCCTGGGGAAAACCAGGAGCAATGGATACAAACTCCTGGAGGGCCGCTTCAGGCTCAATTCCAGGAAAAACTCCTTCACAGTCAGGGAGTCTAGACTGTGGAATAAACTCCCTCCAGAGGTGGTGCAGTCACCTACCCTGGAGATCTTCAAAAGGAGACTGGACAGTCACCTCACTGGGGTCACTTGACCTCAGTTGTCTTTTCTTGCCTAGTGCAGGGGACCAGGACCCAATGATCTACAGGTGTTGGCTACAAAGGATCAACTCTCGGGATCATCATAAATTCTAGTTTATTGGACAGGATGTGAAGTTACCAATAAAATCATAAATGCAGACTTTGAGTTATAGGTGTGATTGGTCACCTTAGCACATACACACACACATGCACTGAACTCATGCAAACCCATGTCATTTAAGCCCATGTAGTATAGTGTATAGAAGCTGCTGTAGTGACTGTGAGAGTGCTGGTGTCAGTATATCTACCTATCCAAGGCCCTGGAGTCTGCTGTTGATGGTCAGCTTCCTTCAAGTCAATGTCTTCTCCAGAAAGGGGTCACCTGCTTGTCCTTCTGTCTTGGTAGCTCAGGTGCTGGATGAGAGGATGCCACTGAAGGTCACACTTCACTGCCTTTTATCCCTTTCTGGCAGACTTGTGTGATCCCCCAGCATCATCTTGGCTGCCCAATCCAGAGGTCACTGTCCCATGTGGGTTTTGAGTTGTACATGACAGCTATTAGTCATAGGAGTCTCTGCCTGCTGGTAGCTGAAGTTTCAGGAGTCCACCCTTGACTTATTGACTTAATGGCTGTATTGGTTATATGAATAGTCAATAGGGTGGGTGATCAGTTCCAGGAATCAGTTCCTTGGCTTCATTAGCTTAAAATGGCTTGTAGAGGAGTTTTGTTATGATAAGTTCCTCTGACTAGGCTATTGTCAATTAACAGCCAGAGGTACTTGGTTTGTCATTCGTCCTTGCATTCATTCAAGGGACGGCCAAATATAGCACATTTTATCACTTTACAATTACAATTTCAATGCAGTTTTTAACAATGGTCCAGGGTGTAACTTCATTCTACAGGGAGTACATTCCTTAAGGGTTTACAAGTGTAAAATATAAAATACAAAATGCCATGGTAAAGATGAGGAAGATAAAATATAAAAATGCACTGTGAGAAATATGTAAAAATGCAATGTGAGATAGTGAGGATCAAAGGCTATTGGGGACAGTAAGTCAGTTGGGTTAGCACCAGGATATATTTACAGTTTTTGAAGTGGATATTTTAGTTCTTTTGTTTTCTTTAGTGACACTGAGCTTAATTGATATGTAGATGTAGTTTGTAGGTTTCTCCTACAGAAAGCCACTTCAGCTTTCCGGCTTGCTCTGAGCCTTGCCATACCCATAAATTGAGTGTGCTAGGTCTCTGCCTATACTTAGAAGGAAAAAGAAATGCACAAAAAGGCGGTGGAGAGGGGTTCAGGCAAGAAGGGGCTTCTGTTATATCAGTGTCTGGAAGGGAAATGTACAAAGGGGCTCTTCCGCTACACAAGGTCCCTTCCAGCCCCTAACAATCTATGAATCTATCTATGAATCTAGGACATCCTGTCAGGACTTAACATGAGAGATGATGTAATAAATATGTGATGTGCCCTTCTTGCCCCAAAATCTTAGGAAACTGTTTTTTTTTCCTGTAGAACTGCCTTGTGATGCTGACTGTGTGAAATCTGTTTTTTATACTTAGATTAGAAAAGAATGACAGAATGAAACCTTTTGAGCCAAATAACTAGGGTGGAATAGAGGCCAAAGGATTATTATAATTATTGTAATTAAATAGATGCATCAAACAATATTAAGTAGCAGCTGCACATATAACTAAGATTTTGTGAGCTTCAATCTAAACCCAAGGTCAGATTTTTGCACTGACTTCTATCCCATGTGATTTCATCACCTTTAGTGTGGGTCCATGGCATGTTATTTGGCATATAATTTAGTTCTCAAGCACTTGGTTTTTATGGATCAGGTGCAAATTATTGCTTTGGCTTGCATTTATCTTACAATTGTACATTGGATTATATAATTTTCTTTTTTTCAAAATTTAGCAGAACAGCTAAACTGTTGATTTTCTTAATTTGAATTATTTATTTATTTTGGCTTTAGTTTTTGCTTCAATGAAAACAGGATCTTTAAAAAAAATAAAAAGATTGTATAGACTGTTAACCCAGAAGGAGGAGCAGGGTCATTTGGCAGTTTCTTACAATGAAATGTACAAGTCAACCATATTTGCAAATGGACTGCTTGAGTATAACCAGTTATTATGCCCTAATTTTTTTTAAATGTGCCTACCAGTATTGATAACTTGATGCCCTGAATTAATTGGAGTAAAGTAGGGAGAGGAAAAGTTAATTTTGCCTGTGGAATCCTATGGTAAAAGTGTTCTATTGAAAACTGATCAATGTTTTGGCTCCATAGCCCTACAAAAAAGACCTTAACAACCAAAAGGAGCTGCCAAGGTTCAAATCCAGTAAAAATCAGCTTACCTATTATGTTGCTTAATATAGATGCCTAATTTTGAACAAACAAATGTAAAAATACTGTGCATAGATCTACTCATATAACCACCAGTGCAGTTCATATGTATATATACATAAATAGCACCAGATCTCTAGCATACCTTAAAACTACATGTAACAGGGTTACATTTTTGTCATTAATTAAGACTTCCCATGCCTTAGCTGCTTAAAAGTCAAAAGAACCTTAAAAGTGGCTGTTCTGTTACCAGTGATGATGTTCGCCCCCTTTATTTCTCTAAAAAGATGGTAAGTTATTAAAACAGACAGGCACTGAAATGCTCTCTTGTAGCATCTGTAAGCTTAGCAATTGATTTTTTTTTTAAACATGCAAGTTAAAAAATGCCTGCTTTTATTCAATTTTTAAATATCAAATGACCTCAGCCAGCATTCTGGCCTAACAACTTGCCTAAACATTTGTCTAAAGAAATTTTTATAAGGCTACATGCACTATTGGTGCCTAATGGGTTATAAAATTCCTTGGACTAAAATTCTTTCCCAGAATAAAAGTTGGCCAGAACAGCACAGCAAGACATGTCATCAGTTTCCTGCTGTATTGGAGTCCCATAAAGCAGTTCAAAAGCAGAGAAGAAACCTGAAAAAATGTGTTAACTGCTTGCGTGTGTTGCTATTTCAATGCTCTTTCCAAGGCTGGATCCTATTTCAGTAGAGATTTTCTGGGAATTTTACACTGGCTTCAATAGGATATTCATAGATTGATAGATTGTAAGGCTGGAAGGGACCTTGGAAGATCATCTGGCCCAGCCCCCTGCACCAAGCAGGAAAGACAACAGGTCA
Organism: Alligator sinensis; assembly: GCF_000455745.1. NCBI lineage: Eukaryota > Metazoa > Chordata > Crocodylia > Alligatoridae > Alligator > Alligator sinensis. The sequence goes on from NW_005842254.1 coordinate 1,280,323, forward strand.
GGTGACCCTAGCAAGGTGACCGTCCAGTCTCTTCTTGAAGATTTCCAGGGTAGGTGATTGCACCACCTCTGGAGGGAGCCTATTCCACTGTCTGGAAACCCTAGTTGTGAAGTAGTTTTTCCTAATGTTGAGCCTGAAACAGTCTTCCAGGAGTTTGACCATTACTCCTAGTTTTCCCCAAGGGCACCCTAGTGAACAATTGTTCACTGAGCCCTTGATGTACGCTTCTGACATAGCAGTAAGCTGCTACCAAGTTCCCTCTCAGCCTTCTTTTTTTTAGGCTGAAGAGTCCCAGATCCCTCAGCTTTCCCTTGTATGGCTTGCTGTGCAAGTCTCTGATCATATGTGTGGCCCTTCTCTGGAATCTCTCAAGCTTTACCACATCCTTGTTAAAGTGCAGCGCCTAGAACTGGATGCAGTACTCCACGTATGGTCTCACCAATTCTGAGTAGAGTGGAAGAATCACTTCTTTGGTTTTTCTGGACATGCATTGATTCCAGACACAGTGACAAAGTCCCACTGTGTCTGGAACCAGCAGACACCATATCTGAGGCCAATGGAGAAACAGGCATACACAGGCTGGGAAATTGAAGACATGTACCACACTGTTCCATAATATGAGATAAGGTGGCATTAAGTCACAGTATACTTACTGCAGAGTCCCTGGGATTTCCAGGTTTGGTGAACAGGCCAAATTAGGAGGACTGGTAAATAACCAAATTAAGATGTGTTCATGTGATGGGTGTGTTGGAACGAAAAAAAAATATGCTGACAGGACAGAACATGAACAGTATGACTACCACAAGGAAACCAATCAACCATGCCCAGGAATGAAGAGTCTTCAGGGGGGATAAAGAATACAAAAGAAGAAATTTTAGAGCAGCAGAGAAGAAGGGAACCTGAAGCCACGATGGACAGAGGTACACCACCAACCCATATCACCAACCCCACTGCACGTAGGTGGGTCTCGGCCCTCAGCCTCCAGGCTGCTGACATCTGACATTCAAGGAAGAACGTCAGGGTGAAGCTTGCATACTAGCAAGACATATCTTCCCTCTGTAACAGCTCTAGGACTGGTAGATACAGAATTGGGGTAGGTTTATTTGTTTGTCTTGCCTGCATTATTCTTATCTGCTATCACTATGTATCAATAAAATTTGCCTATTATTCAATGGAGAGGTCATGAGAGGGGTTTTCGTCCACCCGGAACAAGGTATCTGGGTCAAGAGAGGGTTTGGTCCTGCCTTCAGAACAAGGTATCTGGGTCATAAATCCAGTGCCAACTAACTACCCTGATGAAGTACAGAATATATATACAAACACTCAATACACAACAGTAACATTGACCTCCTACTCCCCCTCCTTCCCCACCCACTCTCCTGCTAGTTATTCCTCTGCATCCAACCTAAGGAATTAAATATGTGATTACTATCTTGTTTGTCAGAATGAGCTGAATGCCACAAAGGTGCTAGCAACGTCAGCATTCCCACTTAAACTGCCCACATTATTTGGAAGTTTACAAAATGAGATTGTTTTGTTTGGATTTATTTAGACACTAAAAAGCTGACTTGGACATCTATTGTAATCTAAAATCAAGCTGGTAAATTTTTTTAATTTGTGGGGAATTTTACAGTATTTTTGCAAACAAAGGAAAATGCCACCCAAATGTTAAGAAATACTTCTGTAAAGATGTTTTCTGTCTCCCCATCCTACTCATCTTGCTAAACGCCTAGTAATGGTGATATAACTAACCTCTCTACAGATACATTTGTATTATGCATGTTACCTCTCACCTTGATGTTTTGGTACTATCATCTTGTTATTTACTTGATGCTTAGCTCTGTAGAAAGACACCAAAATCCAGGTCTATTAAACAGTTACCATCTCTACTTTTCTCTACAGATGTGAAATGTAGGTGCCTTAATCTCAAGAACCTGCAGAGATATCACCTATGATGCCTCTGGAAAATACTTCATTTCAGGGAAGATTGTCACACAAATGTTAGCAACCTACTGAATCCAATGCTACTAGCATTAAGCTGGGGATCCTCAAGCACCAACCTCACTGGACTGGACATTGTGTGCAGGTGCCTAATTCTCAGCTCCCAACACAAATGCTCTACTCACAGCTAAGTAATGGCCTAAGATCTTAGTGGTCAGAGGAAACATGACAAAGACACATTGAAGGTATACCTCAAAAAATGGATGCAAACATCAAGAATTGGGAGGAACTGGCTGCTGAATGACTCCAATGGCACTGCAACCTCAACAAAGTAGAAGCCCATTTTGAGGTAAAACATCTTGCCATCAAAGCAGAGAAGGGAGAGTGGAAGAAGGAAAGGGAGAGGAATCCCAGCTTGCAGTCTACTCTCCCCTGGGGAAAGACCTGCAACTTCTGCAGATGGAAATATTGCTCAAGGATTGAACTCTTAATCATCTCAAGACCCATCAGTAAGCTGTGGTACAGATCAACATCAAATTGAGGGATTGCCACCACTGCTGCCAATGCTTAGAAAAGTGTATTCATGATTATGCAATGACAAGAGACTTGGATTTTGGAATATGTTGGGATAATGTACTCAAGGTAAACTGTGAGAAGAGAGAAGAGAAAAGAGAGAGGAAAAATTTCAGTCGCACACAAGATTGTTGAAATGCCCATTCTTTACTGAATTAATTCTGAAACCCATGTATTATTCTTTGTCCTTTTGCTACTTCTGGTGGATGATTATTATTAACTAGCTAATTGCCGATCATGAATGACGGAGCATTTCAGGGAAAGCTTACATGCTCCCACCACTCACCCTCTGGGGCCAGCCATGTAAACCAAGGGCGAACAGTTATTTTGGGTGGAGGGCCACTTACCAAGTTTTGCAAGCTATTGAAGGCCACGTGGGTAGCTCTGTCCCTTGGCAGTCACCCCACCCCCTGGTTGCCAGCTTGTCACAGGAAGTTCTGCCCCCTAACCCATGACCCATGACACATGGGGAGGAAGGAGGACCCAGGAAACTACAGGCCCGTTAGTCTTACCTGGGTCCTGAGGAAGGTCTTTGAGAAAATTATCCAGGAACACATTTATGAGGGACCAGCAGGGGGGATTATGCTTAGGGGCAACCAACATGGGTTCATTCGAGGCAGGTCTTGTCAGACCAACCTGGTGGCCTTCTATGACCAGGTCACAAAATCCTTGGACACAGGTCATGGTGGACATAGTCTTTCTGGACTTTAGGAAAGTCCGTGACACTGTTTCTCACCCCATTCTCATTAAGAAATTGGGCGACTGTGGCGTCGATGCCTACACAGTCAGATGGGTTGCAAATTGGCTGAAGGGCCACACCCAGAGTGGTGGTGGATGGGTGTTTTTCAACCTGGAGGGATGTGGGCACTGGGGTCCCGCAGGGCTCGGTCCTTGGGCCCGCACTGGTCAACATCTTCATCAGCGACTTGGACAAGGGGGTGAAAAGCAACTTGTTCAAGTTTGTGGATGACACTAAGATGTGGGGAAAAGTGGGCATGCTGGAGGAGAGGGACAGGCTACAACTAGATCTAGACAGGTTACGGGGTGGGCGGATGAGAACAGGATGGGTTTCAATATGGACAAGTGCAAGGTATTGTACCTGGGAAGGAAGAACCAGCAGCATACCTACAGGCTGGGGAACTCCCTTCTCATCAGCACAGAGGCAGAAAAAGATCATGGAGTCATTATTGATGCCAAAATGAACACGGGCTGCCAATGTGAGGACGCGGTCAGGAAGGCCAACTGTACCTTGTCAAGCATCCACAGATGCATCATGAGCAGGTCCAAGGAGGTGATCCTCCCCCTCTATGCAACACTGGTCAGGCTACAGTTGGAGTACTGCGTCCAGTTCTGGGCACCGCACTTCAGGAGGGATGTGGCCAGCATCGAAAGGGTCCAGAGGAGGGCCACTTGCATGATCAGGGGGCAGCAAGGCAGGCCCCACAAGCGGAGGCTACAGGACATGAACCTGTTCAACCTCCACAAGAGAAGGCTGAGGGGGGATCTGGTGGCTGTCTACAAATTGGCCAAGGGGGACTAGCAGGCAATGGGAGAGTCCCTGTTCCCCCGAGTACTACCAGGAGTAACAAGGAACAATGGCCATAAGTTGACTGAGAGTAGATTCAGGCTAGATATCAGGAGGCACTACTTCACAGTCAGGGTGGCTAGGATCTGGAACCAACTTCCAAGGGAAGTGGTGCTGGCTCCTACCCTGGGGGTCTTCAAAAGGAGGCTGGATAATCACCTAGCCGGGGTCATTTGACCCCAGCATTTTTCCTGCCCATGGCAGGGGGTCAAGACTTGATGATCTACTTAGGTCCCTTCTGACCCTACCAACTATGAAACTATGACCTTTGCCGCAAGAAGTCTCTCCCCTTGCCCCCAGAAGCACTCATTTCAGCAAGAGGTTGTGCCATCTTGGAATCAGAAAATACCAAATTATATTCTAAAAAGGAAACATCTACAGCATTCATTAATTTGATCTCAAAAAATATTTTGTCCCAATTTACATGTGTTTGTGTAGTGTACATAGAGGTGATTGCACAATAGCTTAAAATGAAATTTTACTCTTTTATATTGTGGGGGGTGGGTATGTGGGGTGCGGGAGTGTGTGGATATGTGGGGTGTGGCGAGTATAGGGTTTCTGGGGGGGCTGTGTGTGAGGGGAGGGTGTCTGGTCTGTGTGAGGGGGTGTGGATGTGGGGGTCTGCATGTATGGCAGTGCAAGGGGAGTGTGGGTACATGTGTGGAGTGTGCATATGGGACTCATCTTATGAACACCCCCCACCCCCATGCACTCTGCCCGTGGCTGCAAACCCACACTCACCCACCCACTCTGCCCCTGGGTCCACAACTACACCCACCCACCCACTCTGCCCCTGGCTGCACACCCACTCTGCCCCTGGATCCACAACCACATCCACCCACCCACTCTGCCCGTGGGTGCACACACAAGACATACACCCACACATACCCACACCACACCAGACACACACACCCTACTGGTGTCTACGTGCTCCCCGCTCCTGCAATGCAGCTGGGCCACATGGTACCGACAGTACCCGCAGGCAGAGAGTGCAATTGCTGGGGTGGGGTGGGGTGGGCTGGGCTGGGCTGGGCTGCTCAGTCCTGCTGAGGCTCCTCCTGGGTCCAACTGTCCCTGACTCCTATCAGCTCTGACAGGAGCCAGGGCAAGTCAGTACAGTTTTAAAGCCCAAGGGCTCCCCCTGCCTCCAGCTCCCTGCCTGAGGGGGCGGGGCCCATGCAGCCAGTTGTCGCCCACGCTCTCTGGGGAGCATGCATAGTTAGTCCCCACATCATGGACAGACAGACACACAGACAGAAATTCTAAGCCTTTTATTAAATTAGAATTACCAGCTTAAGTACTTTGCAAGTCAAGCTGTATTCCAAATGAAATTAAGTTTCCAAAGTACTTAGGAGTTAATGTTGCAACATTTGCAGCCCATTATATGCTGGGTTCTTCCCCTCTTACATTGATATTGAAAGTTTGTTTTAAGACTTCTGAAAATGTGGAAATTTTTTAGGAAAATACTAGATACTTTAAAAATGCATTTTGATATTTATGCTTGATGAGCAGATGAGGATAAAAATCAAGAAAGCAAAATATGACTGTCCTTTCATAACAAGACTTAATTAGAGAAGAGATCACAGCCAACAAGTAGGCTATACATTTGAACAGAACTTGCATTGTAATAGATAATTTAGGACAAAGAACCCTAAACTCCATACAAATCTGCAAAACAGCTTCTTTCTGGGACTGAAGAGGAAATATTTAACTCCCTAACATGTGGATCTGAAATTTATTTCCAGGCATCTCAAAATTTGATCTCTTTAATTTATAGTGAGCTCTTGATCTAGCATTTTCTAGCTGTCACTTCCTTAAACTTTTTATCTCTGCTATATAAACATATTCTTAATCTGCAATTTGTATAATTTATTTGAATACCTTACTAGAGTTGTTACAATGACTTCATTTCATATTAGGAATATTTTCATTAAGACTTTTTAAAGATTCCTGGAAATCACTAGATTTCATTTGAATGACATTTGAACCCAGATTCCAAGATGTGATTATGTTGTAACAATGCACGGTAGGACAAAGAGCTTGCTGCTTGGAATGAAAGAAAGAAGACAAGCAGAAGGGATGCTCAAAGCTATAGTAACTGTAAAGGTAGCCCAATATTTTTCATACTCTTTCTAGTGCATTCTAATAAAGGATGTGGCTAGAAATTCACAAAGCCTTGTGTTGTTTTCAGTGAATTTGCATACTGATGTATATTACACCTGGATCAGGAAGGCACAGATGTGCAACTGTAATAGGAGCTGCTATAGCAGCTTGTTCCTACATGGTGAAGCTGCAGGTAAGAGACTTTTTACACTAAGCAAATCATTATTACTCCAACAGTCAAATGGACAAATGCAATTTATACTGGTTTGACTTAACACTGGTAGAGTTTTACCCTTGACTCTTTCAGAGGTAATATTCCTTTGGATTGAACAAAATTTCTCTGGTTTTGGGGTTTTTATAATCTGTCCACTACTCTTCCATATAAACAGAAATACTGATTAGATTGGTAGAAGCATACTTTTTTGTTTACACCAGGTGACAATTTTTTTTCAAATGGACAGCTAATTGTCCTAGTGTTATCTTTTGGTCTGGACTCTGGTGCAGTGCTATCAAGTGATAGCTCTCTATGTAAGCAAGTAACTTACTTGTACTTATTTCCCAACTATTATTACCATATATGAAAGATTTTTTTTCCTTTGTCAAAATTAACTCCCAGTAAGCCCTCACAAAAGTGGAAACTGGCAGTTGAACTGAAGTGTTCATAAGTTATGCTGTCAGCTGATACTACTTCTTTACCCTGTCTGCTTATGACTCTGCAATTGAGGGCTATGTCAAAGGTTATAAGAAAAAAAAACAGTGACCTGCTGGCCTTTCTTACCCATTTCCTGTAAAGGAGCAGCTTTTCATCCAGCTGTGATTCTCTTCAGAAATGTTTGTTGTGATTTCATTTCATATCCAACTCCACCATCAGAAATTTGGTATGAAAAAGTTCCAAGGTAACAATTCTGCTTACCCTCTAAGGCTGTCTTTGGAAGTTGTGAAAATAAAATCCAGCTCCTTCTGAACATTTACTGTTTGTTTACTAGTACGGTGCCATTCAGTGTCCCAAGGTCTAAAACCATACACATGTTGGTTTAATGCAGTTTTTTCTGGGCAAAACAGAGACCTGCCCAGAACTAGACAAGAAGCAACTCCATCACTGAACCAAGATGCTCAGTACTTCCCAGAACCATTTGGATGCTTCTAGCTTACTGCATAGTAGCATGTGAACAATACTAACTGACTGTCTTTAAGAAGAGCAATCTTATCTTTCATCACAAGGGAGTCTGCAACTACTTGAAGTCAAAACTTCTGCCTGGGTATGAGACCAACGTGATATCTCTCTAACCATGTACACTGATGTGGTGGCTCTTGAGGTTACACTGTTGGTGCTATATGCAAGCCAGTGCAGCCCATGACAGCCATTTAACACATAATCTATTCCTTACATTAGAGGGCTCTGAGCTATGCACACCAGGAGAGCATATTTCTGGTGTCCCTGTTGTGTTATTTACCTCTGCTCTGAGCAGTTAAGTCCACCACAGCCATTTAGTAAATTATCAGTTTTCTTATTGGCCCTAAATTGTGCCTAATTAAAAATCTGACCTCCACAAAATAGTCCTCTTCCTAAAGAGACAGAACATAAACAGGAAAAATCAGCTAATTGCTGCAAAAACTGCTTTTGTGGCACTGTAATTGGACCTCAGTGAAACAAATGAACCCACTGGGGATTCCCTAATGAATGTTTAACTGCAAACAGTAGCCGGGCACTTAAGCAGCGAGGCTGATGGTCCCTAATGAAATCAAATAAAATCAAATAAAAGAATCTGGCATTTTTACTAACCAGATTTCTTGGCATGGCGAGATGAAATATAATATATTTCTGGGTAAATAAATGTAACGGGAAAGTTATTAATGAAGCAGTGAAAACTTAGCTAGTACGGCCTGGATTCACTCCCTTTTCTTATTGTAACTTTTTTAAACAAAAAGGTGTCCATGGCCTTTAATTTTTCCACAAAGAGCTTTTTCTGACCCTTCCCTGCCCCCACTCCATTCCAGCTTCTGCCAACTCTTACCTAAAGGTAGGATCTTTTACTGTCAGGCAGTTTTATGTCATAGGTAACTGATTTAGATCCTTTTGCCTCTCCAAATTACACTCTGATGATCTTACTCACATTTGGGCCGTAAAAAGCTTTCTCTAAAGACCTGAATCAGTGGTGAAATTCTTTCATACAGTATTTAAGTCAACAGAAAATGTGTGATTTCAGTAAAGCCAGGATTTTTCTCCGCGGAATTTCTCTGCAGGATTTCTTTTAGAATTTTAGCAAAGATTGAATAATACTTATTGGAAACATTGTCCTCTGTCTCAATATAGATACAGAAGATATCAGTTTGTTACAATACCTTTTTGTGCAAATTTAATGAGGAATCTCAATCATTCACACTCATTGTGGAGGATTCCAAACATTTATTGAGAAAAGCATCCTCCTCTACCTCCTTCAAAACAAATAAAAACATAATTTGTTTAACATAGGTTATTTTTACAATGCTGTGCATAGATGCTACAGTGATGGTACTTTATGAGGCCCAAAGGACACTCCTTTAAAATAACTATTATACTTTCTTTTTTATTTTTAGCTTTAAATATTTCAACTAATAATTTATAGCACACCACTGTTACATTGTTGTTTGAAAAACTTGTGATATGAATTTCCACCATCCCACTTTTCACTTAAATCTCTGTTGAAAACTGGTGAAATGATAGGTTATTTTGTGAGAACTGCAATTGCAGTTTAGGAAATTGAATTTAATTATGCATTTCCCATTTTCTTTAAATAGGGAAATGCAGTAATTATATGAGGGACTTATCATTAACACTTATGGCATAATTTTATATATGAAAGGAAAGGGGAATGATGTTGTCAAACAAATTACAAAATCATCACCTAAAATATCTACTAGTTTGTTTCTTCATGCATCTCACCTAGTGTGGCAAATAGATCTTCATAACTATGTATTAACAAAAGAGTATTTAATTTTTCTTCTTATTGCTTATGAAAATGTTTACAGGGTTAAAAGACACATGAAGGAAGTTTGGCATAGGCTTTGCTGTGCTGAAATGTAGTCGTGTATATTAAAGAAGCATTGCATTAGAAGCAATTTAATATGTAATTCATCTTGTTGTACTGTACTAGATAAAAGCAGTTGGGACAGCAATATATACTTGCCAGTATACTGTAGATTTGAGGTCTTTTTATGGCTGAAGGAATTGGCATCTGCTCTGGCATGCCCAGGCAGCTGTTTTCATATGAGTAATCGCTAAATCCAGTGGAGGGATTAAAGAGATGGAGAAATATGGACTGCCTGATTCCAAGCTAAAAGACAGTGTTGTAGGTGGACAAAACAGTGGTTTGGAATATGAAAAGTTTGAAGTGGGGATTATCATCACTCCTCTAGTGCTAGTGGCAGAAGGAAAACAGGAGCACAAAATTAGACCTGTTTCCAAAAGATAGGATGGAAAGATAAAGTGCTTGGCATAAATGTGAAAATGCAGTTCCATTGTGGCAGGAAAAGGAGAAGAAAATAGGACTTGTCACCAGCTACACCAGTTACAGCCAAAAATTGTGTTTTATGGGGCTTCCCAGACATTGCAAAGAGTAAATGCAGTCTCATTTGTAATAACACTAGAGGCTGGAGGGAAATTTCTCCTTAAAGTCATTCTGATTATATCATTGTCATGGTCTTAAGTTGCAGTAATATCAAGAGCCCACATCTTTAGAAAGTAGTTAAGGAAAGATCATTGGTGACCTGTTAAGTGAATCAAAAGCTAGGAACTTTCTCCTGTAAAACCAAATCAGCACTGGCAAGTCAGACACTGGAGGTGCCTATAGACATGCAGGGATGCTGCTCCAACAGGCTACAATTACAGCACATCAGAGCAGACTTGATTTATCGAATCTGTTAGAGCATGCCATTTGGCACGCTCAAGCAGCTTCTGCATCTCATGTATTTAACACCCCCATGCTTCAAAATGGCAGCAGGGGCGCTTAGCTAAAGCTCATTGAATGCTGAATTAGGATGCTGAATACACAAGACGCTGTGGGTGCTTTCATTAGAGAGGCTCTTGGAGAAAATAATAGAAAATTATTTTGTTTTGTTTATTGAAGACTGGATTTTCTGTAAATGAAAAAAAATGTCTTTGGTGATGCCTCAATTACATGTTTTTGTGAAAATTCTTTGCATCAAGGACAAAAGTCTTTATTAAGACTATCAAAAGGAGCAATTATGAATTGAGAAACTATTTGATTATTCACTGAGATCTGCTGAGTATAAGCCTCTTAACAAATACCTAGTGGGGCTGTGTGATGGAAGTTAGTTTTAGGTTATATACAGAGATTCAGAGAGGCTAGTGGGGGGTTAGAGCAAGTTAGAAATGGCCACCCAATCTCAGGTAAATCAGGATGGGAGGGATTAATTGGTAAATGTGGAGGGATTGCAGAGGCAAGTGGGACCTTTGGTGGGACTCAGGTGCATCGGGGGGATAACAGAGTCCATGATGGGGCTTCAGAGCATGGGGGTCTCCCCCCCAGTCAGGGGCCCCTGAGCCCCCAGCCCCAGATCAACAACCCTCCCAACAAACCATCTCCCTTCCTGATCCTGCCCACGCCCCCCACCCCAATTTACTTTCTTGGCTCCCGGTATCAGTGAATGCTGGTAAACTTGGCACCAGGAAGGACTTGCAGGACAGGGGTTTAGTGAGCTTGATGGAGGCGGGGGGGTCAAAGATGGGCGGTTGTCTGCCTGACAGTGGGGCAAGGAGTCAGGAGGCTAAAAATAGCCCAGTGCCAGGGAGGGGGAGTAGGAAAAGTGTAGCCTCAGAGTTGGGGCCAATGGCTGAGCTTTCCCAGCCCTGGGAACTATACAGAAGTTCAGTTATATCAGTTTTGTGGACCTGATCTAAATTAAACTACCTCTAAGGTACAGTTAACAGTTGAGTAAGCTGCACTGAGTTTTTATATCAAGTTTTGTGGATTTTTGGGGTATTTTGCTCTATTGTAGAAGTCATGGCATTGGTTTTTTTTATTTTGAATATAATGAAATACAACTGTAGTCACATGCTTTCAATAAACCGCCTAAATCATATGGCTAAATCAGCTGAAGACATATCTACAGCATTTACTTTATAGTTATTAAAATAGGATAGTCATAAGTGCATACTTCATTAAAAGATGGTGCTTAGGCTGCAATACTAATAGGAAATTGATATTCTACAAACAGGTTGCACTTTAGCTTTATATTTATCTGAGGGTGCAAAACTTCAATTTAAAGCAGCATGAGAGGATATTGCAAGGCCAAATATAGACAGAATAAAATGTTTCAAGTGAAAAAGTATAGTAAACTGTGAGAGACAAAGGTTAATATACTTTTGAGAATTATGAAAAGCTAATTTTTCATTGGTCTCATATGTCTTGTAATTTGGAGGAACCAGTTTTCTAACAGATCTCTTAAATACAGATAAAATTGAAAACTCTATTTAGAATTGATCCTTTACATGCAAGTGGATCTTTTTTCTCTATATGTTAGGAATGTATAGGGACAGAAAATATCATTTTGTTTCCACAGTGCTCTATCATTACCTTACTGTATCACATGTAACACAAGGAGATGCAAGTTTGCCATGTTTTTAACACAACTTACACTGATCCTAATCATAGTTGGAGAGGTATTTAAGTATTTTGCAATTCACAGGCTTAAAACTGCAAGGACTTTTGTGAGTGATATCTTGTAATTCCTATACCATCATGGCTACAACATCACTTCAAAGCTGCCATAGTCATAAGGACAAACTTAGCCTACATTCTAACCATAGCTGGAGAGGTATTTAACTATTTTGCAATTCATAGGCCAAAACTTGCCTTATAACTATGTAATTTTTGCCTCCGGCAGGATTTTAAGTATGCTCAACTCCTTTTAGTTTCACCAGGAATTTAGGGTGCTCAGCTTGTTACAGATCTGGGCCACAAATGTAGGGTGATCCCAGTTTGACTGGGATCCCAGTTTGGCTCCAATACATCCCAGTTTGGCTGGGACACTCCAGGATTCCATAGCCCAGTCCCAGCTGATTGGTCAAAAGTCTTGGGCCAGAGTCTAGTGAGGAGGCAGAGCGGCATGGTGCATCAGGCAGGCAGCTGGGCAGGCCAGCTAGAGAGCAGCTAGATTATGGAAGCTCCAAAATTGGAAGACTAAGTGCAAGTTAAACAAATCTTTCCCTGAGTTGGTTTTGATAGATATGATCCTGCCTTGAATAGGGGGTTTGAAATAGATACCCTCCTAAGGTCTCTTTTATACTTGGTTTCTATGATTCTGTGAAGTTTTTAAGTTTTGGGAAAAGAATTCTCAAGTCAAGGATGGAATTCTGGTCAAAACTCATGATGGGGGTGGGGGGAGATAGCAGGGTTTTGATAACAGTTGGGATATGGGAGACTAAGAGTTAAGTCTTTCCTTTTCCAAAATCTCCCACTCCATTTTTTCACAAAAGTTTTAGAAAAGTTTTACTTTTAGAAAATTTAGTTTAGAAAAGTTTTAGAATTTTTTTTATTTTATACTGACATGGAATAGGAACATTTTTCTAACTATTGAAAAAAAAATAATGCTACAGGAAATCATTCCTGGTCAGGTGTATAGCTGAATATAAAGGTAAAAATAACTCAAATTAATATTCAGTTCTTCCATTTTGTTGAAATAACTTTCCTGTAGGAGAGTAATGTAGTTATAAGAGAATAGTTTGGGCATATTGATAAACTTGAATAAGCAGTAACAAAATACGTGCTATTGTGTGATGTAAGGCTACTTCAGGTCACTTGCTATAGTAATCAATCAGTGCTATAGAATAATAACAGTTTGAATATGCACATTCAATTTTTCCTGCAATATCAATGGCTAATTCATACTGAGGTCCACCAGGTAATTGTTCTGGGGTATTCAGAACTTTCATGATATAGTTATTTTTAGGCCACAAGCCATCAGAGGAAATAAAACAGAAGCTGTGATAGTTAAAGCTGAGTTTTACAATATCCCTAGTTAAACAGTTAAAAATATTGATGGGTATTTAAAGTAAAATTATTTTAAAATAGTAAATTCTTTAAATGATTTTCAGAGAGAGTCTAATACCATTCCTTTCAACAATTTATTTTACGAATGTTATGACATACTTTGAATGTTATTAAATTTTACATATATATATAATGAATAACCCCGTATACAGGTCCAGATGAATTTATGGATCTCATGATTTTTTAATGGGGAGTCCTGGGACTAAGAGGGGGAATGGGGGAGGGGGGGGCAGGAATCAGTGCCCCCTCTTGAGCAATGCCAGGACTCTTGAGAGTTGATCAAGCAGTAGAAGCCACAACACCCTCTGAACAGTAGTAAGTTTCCCCTGGTACTTTTCAAAGGGCAGTGCAAAGCAGTGTCATTCCTTGCACACACCCAGAGGGATCCAGGTTTGTGTAAGGGTGAGGGCACCACTGGTTAAACCATCCTGTAGGTTCTCCAAGCTGTGTGGGAATGTGTCCTGCCCTTTGTATAGACCTGGAAAGACCCTGGTCTGTTCATGGGGTGGGAAGCACTGGTACTGCTATGTGAACAGTCCCTGGGGAACCTGAGACCCAGTCTATTCAATGGAGAGGAAACACTGGTGCAATCATGTGAACAGTTCTGAAACGTTTTTGGACTCTCTGGGAGAGTTCAAATGTTGGCAGTAACCAACACCAGAGCTTGGCATTGTTTAAGTGTGACAGTAGGTTCCCAACACTCTGCTCACTTCTGGGTGGGATATCAGGAAACCAGTCCTCTCCCTTATTGTCTCCCTCTTACAGAGTGGAGGGAGGGAGAGCAGAGGACTGTGGGATACTGCAAGTACTTGAGACCTCAAGAGAATCATGCAAGCATTACAGATTGTGCTAGAAAACTCTTTCCTAAGAAGTTGCTGGTTTAAAGAGCTAGAATATTTTCACTGAAGAGCTTCTTTTTTTCCTGAAAAATTAAAAATCCTTTAATGCCTGTGTACTAGTTTCTTGTACTAGGGAAAAGGAGTTTTTCCTAGTACAGATGTAATGCCTGCCCATGGTCTGAGTTACCTGACTAAAATGTAGGAACAATTTTATAAATACTTCTGGGTATAGAATTGCACCCATTGTATTACAGAGACATCTTCACGTTTACAGAGTGTGAGCCTATTCCTATCATAGATGAACTTACATACCTAGAGGGTACATCTACACGTGACATTAAGGTGATGTGATAAACTCTGGTGTAGTTCATGCTGGAGAAAACTGTTCATGGGCACAGCATTTACATGTGCTCCCAGGATTGCAGCACATTGAGCTGGGGCAGACCACCTACAGGCTGACAGGCGGCCCAGAGAGTCAGCCTCAGGCTCTAGGTTGTGACATAAGACAGCAGAGGGGGTGGCTGAGGCACAAGGGTGCTAAAGTGTGGAGCTAGGCAGCAGGCAGCCCCTGCATTTTAGGCATACCCCAGCCAGTCCCTGTCACAATCTACACCTGCATTTCAGTGGAGTAAATTACTCCACCATAGGCTTATACTGTCCTCAACAGTACTATCCTATGGCGAACTTAATTAGTTGACTGCAGCCTAATACCAGCACATGTGTAGACTGTGATGTTTTACTGCAGAGCTAATTAGTCAACTCCTCATCTCAGTAAAGTGCACATGTAGATGCACCCAGCAGCTGTAACAAAGTCACTCTTACACATTAGTGAAACAGAATTCTACCTGAGCTGTCTTACATGCCTATCCCCACTCTCAGATGCAGCTCTGTGCTCCATAAGCCCTCACACTATGTCTTGCTCAATTATTCAATCTCCTACTAATATATATAAGATAATTAAATCAGATAAATGGGAGATTGTAATACTCCTTCCTAAAGATGGAGAGGAATTATAATATAAATTGGACTTGCCCAAACAATTTCTTATAATATGATCTTGAGTCAATAATATTGACACTGTATTGTATTGTTTTCATCTATATATTTAAATCATTACATCTTATATTCTTTCTTTAGCCACAGTATTCGCTTGGTGAGAGGGCAGCAGGACAGGCCCTATGAGGAGAGACTGAGGGACCTGAACCTGTTCAGCCTCAGCAAGAGGAGGTTGAGGGGGGACTTGGTGGCTGCCTACAAACTCATCAGGGGAGATCAACAGCAAATAGGTAGAGCCCTTTTCTCCCCAGCACCACCTGGGGTGACGAGGAACAATGGTCATAAGCTGATGGAGAATAGGTTTAGGTTGGCGATCAGAAGGCAATATTTTGCAGTTTGGGTGGCCAAAATCTGGAACCAACTTCCCAGGGAAGTGGTCCTCGCCCCTACCTTGGGCATATTCAAGAGGAGGTTGGTGATCACCTGTCTGGGGTCTTGTGAACCCAGCATTCATTCCTGCCTGTGGCAGGGGGTCAGGCTAGATGATGTGTTCAGGTCCCTCCTGACCCTAGCTACTATGAAACTACATGTCTGGCTTTGACTGCTGATAAGGATTGCTTTTCCTTTACCTGTAGCTCTCATAGGGAGGCTGATATAAGAGTCAGTAGCTGTCTAAGTGCAATGGCTTACTGAGGTAATTACAGCATAATGAGGAAGCACATTCCATGCAGCATTTTCATAACAGAATGCAACCTTTCTCCTTTGTTCTGGGTTGGCATAAACATTAAGGCACGGAAAGTAATAAGCCATTTCAAGCCAGATAAATACATGATGCGTCACCAGTAGTCAGTTTGTATGTAGTCTATTCTCACTTTGTGAATGAAAAAAGTATCTGAATGTTGAAATACTTTTTTAATAACAAGTGTGTTCTTTCCACGCTAGGGTGGTGGGACTGGAGCAGCTAAGGGAAACAAAGAGGTTTGCAGAAGTGATTTCTGGGGACATTGTAGAGCACTCCTACCTCCATTCTAGCAGCTCCTTTTCTGCTGAAGAAATCGAGAGCCTCAGGGTTGGAGGGCATGGAGCTGGGACAGAGAGCAACTATCTCTTAACATGGCCACCCTCATCAGGCACCTGCCCTTCCCTGGCCCAGTCCTTAAAGTGGCAGGAACTACCAGTGTCCTACCACAGAAAAGAATTGAAAACAAAATGGAGAATATCATCATACCATTATACAAATCCATGATGCACCCATATCTTGAATTTGGTATGCAATTCTGGTCTCATAAAGGATAGAATAGAATTAGAAAGGTACAGAGAAGGGCAATGAAAATGATCAGGGGTATAGAGCAGTTGCCATACCAGGAGAGACTAAAAAGTCTAGTATTCTTCATTTTGCAGAGGTGAAAGATGAGGTGGGATATGATAGGGGTCTATAAAGTCATGAAGGTCATGACAAAACAACATGAAGGTCAACAAAAACAAATTATATACTAAATACCAAGCATCTATTAATTTTAATTTTATTTTTTTTAAATTGTCTTGATTTATGTGCTTTTGAGTAGTGTATACAAAGTAGTACATTATATATATGCGAGAGAGAGTGTATCTGTATATATATATAAAATATGCTCTCTGTCTCTCTCTCAATCGATCGATTAATAGATATATAGTAGTGTATATTACATAATAGCTTGAAATAAAGTCTTTTGTGTATTGTGTGTGGGGGAGGGGTGGGAGTTTGATGGGATAATGGGGGGCAGGTCTTCATGCGTGTGGGGGAGGCTGCCCGCACTAGGTCCTGGGAGCTGGCTGGGAGTCAGATACAGTTTGCCAACCCCACATCCAGCTTGCGCCTGTTCCTGTGGAACTCCACATGGGGCCAAGCCCCACCTGCTTCTGCCTGGGATGGCCTATGCCATGCTCACACCCACGCCTGCCAATGACCCTGGCCAGCATGCACATCTTCCTGGTGGTGCTGCTTCTGGTGTGGCTACACCCACCCCAAGACTACTTAGGTCTGATGACCTCTAGCAGCTCCTCCTCTTCCTCCTTCTGCCTCTGCTGTGCTGCTTTGGGCATCAGATAGCACAGAGGAGTAGCAGCAATAGCAGCTGTGGGAATGCATGCTGAGTACCACATGCTCAACCAGGCCAGGGGAAGTTGCAGTTGATCAGCTCCTGCCCCAGCATTCAGGATTCCAGCTCCTGGCCTTCTTCCATCCCCTTTGCCCACCAGCACTGCTCATCCAGCTGTTAGTAAGCTGTGTGTGCTGGGCAGGGCTCGGGCCAGGGCTGGGACTGAGGCCATTGACAGATGCAGGTGGGAACAGAGTGTGGGATGCCTTGGAGCAGGTAGGGCTTAGCCCCACACAGAGTGCCGCAGGGGCAACTGTGGGTCAGATGCAATCAATTGGCAGACGGCCACCCATGAGATCCAATCAGTTGGTGGGCTGGATCCAGCCCATCAGTCATATTTTGCCCACCCCTGTTCCAGCTCTATCGTGTTCAATGCTTTCCCTGTAGTATCTACCCCTGCCATTGTCGGAGACGGGATACTGTGCCATATGGATCATTGGTCTGACCCAGTATGGTACTTATGTTTTTGTTTTCTTAACATGACCCATGGACACAGTGACCTTATTCCTGCTCCCAATTAAACCCACTTTGAGTTCAGTAAGAGCAAGCTCAGGCTTTCTATAGAAATAGTTGGGCATAGGCAGCTTTGGCAAAGAAAACAGGAGAAATACATATAAGCAATGTTTCCTTTTGCTACCCTGTATGTTCTACCCTGCAGGTGTAAGGACTTGATTTTTTACCTCACTAGTCACAACAAAGAAGAGGTGAGGACAAATAAGTCAACCTTGCCCTTCCAATTAAAAAGAAATATTATGTATTTTTTTTAAGTTCCCTCTCTCCTAACCCATCAAAAAGAGGGCTAGGAGAGTTATCACAAAGAGGGCTAGGATTTATTAAAAATAAAAATAATTTAGAAGACATTATACAGCAGTAGAATTATTTTTGATGGTTCGTTATCACCCCTTGAGTCTGATGTTGGTTTTCGCTGTGTTCACTTGTTCCTTCGGTTTGACTCTGGGTCACTGATCTGGAGGCTGCTTCCATACCCTCATGTGTGACTGTTTTACAAAGAAGAGTTGGCCTCTTAACTGCCACATGAGGAAGAAATAAAAGACTTTGAGATAAATTTAGAGATTTCTAAGGATTGATAAAGAGCAGTGTGTGGACTCGGTGGAAGGAAAGAATATGAAATTAGTGCATTTCTGTGAGGAAAGATAGAACAGAAATTGGTAGTACAAAGCAGGGGGATTGGAGGTGAATATTTTGTCAAACTGTTATGCAAGGATTTTGTAGGGGTCATGCATTAAAATCTGGCAGTGTGTCACTACTGTGGTTTTAAAGTAGTGCAAATGAGATCAATTCCTCATACATTTAGTATCTCATGGACTGAATGTTATAAATGAATTGATCATTAAAATTTGCAATTATCTGCATATTTACAAGAGTATCTTGTATGGATTGTCAATATGCAGGTTGTGCTTTATGTCAGCATCTATATCGTTAATTAAAATAATAGGCAAAGAGTTAGTTAAACAATATGTGTCTGGTATATCAATGCTATTTGGACATTATGCAAGTACTTATTACTGTTTATTAACTTCACAGTCTTGCCAATAACATATTCATTTTATTTAGTGTTGTGAAAGACCAAAAACCCCAGATCATATTTAATATAATTATGCACTATACACCCTCTGGAAAAATTAAAGTGCCTTGATATGATGTTTGTGATAAATACAGTCCCAATGACCTTTGCATATAAGGGGGAAACACTTGCAGTTGGGAAGAGGAGTAAGAACTTTCATATGAAACATTTTACAACAGAAGAAAAAATATTTTTTCCCCTTCATTTTAGGCTCCCAAGATTGATAAGCAATGGAAAACTGATAGCTATTTTTTTCACGTTAAAAGGCTCATTTGCAAAAAGACAAAGTAAATGGAAGAAAAATAATTTATGCAGTGAACAGCTAATCCAGCTGTTTTGCTTCTGGGCTTAATTGGATTTACCTAGAATTGATATTTGGTGTCAGCATGTGTTATATCATCAGCACAAGCAATAGTTACCAAACATAAAGAATTCTAAGGCAAAACATTAATTTATTTGGATCTTACTTATTGTCATATTTTTTTATTCATATGTGCTACTCACTTAATATCAGTACTAGATACTATCTAGTATAAATTATTTCAACTTAGTTATTCTGTCTTAATATCTGAAGTAGCTCTGCAATGTACGAATCTCACAGCCCTATGAAATAGGTTAGAATATGGTTATTCATCTCTTGTTCTGCCTTCCAGGCAGCTGTACCGACTATAAAAAGGTGTGCATTGTGTCTAATGGCAGGTGTGTGACATCTGAATTCCAGAATAAGACATATACTGTAGCTTACAGTACATACTACAATGAGACCTTTGCTGGTTCAGTCTGGAAATATGGAGTTCTCAGTAATTGAACAAGATCTGTCAGTCACAGAAAACCTCATGTATAAATGTACACCCAAATCTGTTCTGGGAAATTGGAAATTTCAATGGTATTTTTTATAGTGCATTTCAAGGTAGGGTGTTTAAATTCATTAAAGAAATGCTGACTGCATTTCATAGTCACAAAGAGAGAGAGTCTAAAAAACTTGTAATTTAACTACCTGACAAATGTTTTCCTCCCCATGTGGACTGATTATGATTTTGCTATAGGTAAGTATTCTGCAAATAGCTTGAACGAACAGTTTTCAGTATACGGGTTGTTGATCTGTTCACGTTGATTTTTAGTTATTATTTATCATGTGTGGTGTGGTTTCTTAAGTCTCAGGTTTTTTTGCTCCTTCCTCTTTCACTGGAAATCTTTAAAAAAGGAGAATAACAAATGTAAAAAAAAAAATAGCGCAAAACGAATAGTGAATGTTATTGTTCATGCAGGAATATCCTGTTCACCTGTGAATACAGTATTCATGCAAAAAAACAGCTATTTCAGTGATTTGCAACCAGGGTGTCATGACAGCCTTTGAAGGGTACTGCAGGTAGAAAGGAGATAAGGGAGATAAAGCACAAGTTCCCTCATGGAGGTTAAGTATAGGCTCTTCCTTTCCAGCTCCTTCTCCCCTCCACTCAGTGACTTGCAGGCTCTTACCTGCTGGCCGCTCATCTTTCCTGGCCACTTTTTAAACAGGTAAACACTATAATACAAAAATCAGTTTTTGAAATGGGGTGCTACTCAATTCATAAAAGTCATGGAGAGGTGCCTTGAGTGTAAAATAGTTGAGAACCACTGAGCTATTCCTGCCAACATTTGTGCAAACCAGCCATTTACATGAATCAGTAGCACAAGTGGTTGGAGATGGGGACACCAGCCCATGGCACCTACTTAGAAGGAGGTCACATGAATGGCAGCTGCCACTGTTGCTAGCCCAGTTGCCACAGCCATAGCAGCTGGCCTGACCCCTGCTACTGCCCTTGCTATCACGGCTGCCTCGGGCACAGACCCTGGTGTTATGCCTTTGACCTAAATGCTAAGGGTGACAGTCATTGGTGGGCCTAGGATTTTGAAAACTGGAGTGCAGATCATGAGGTGCATCATCACATATAATGCAACATATCTTTTTTTCCAGGTAAAAAGAAACTAGAAGCTTTACTAATATGCTAGGGGCCTAGGGTTATATTATTCAGTTTAAGGTTGAAGAAAAAGCAAATCTAACTTTACTGGAATGTGCATTATTTTGCTATATCATACATTATATATATAGAAAATGCAACAAACTAGGCAAAATAATCAAAATATATTGTTTCTTTAGTTCAGCAATGATTAGATGAAACTGTATATCTTTTTTCAGGTTCATAAAACAAAATCAAACTTCCTTGAGCATCTTGACAGTGCATCCAATGCTTCACTGAAAATTATGCCCACAGCTGATTTAATGCTTTTAGCTCAAGTTAAAAACAGTCGGCAGGGCTATGAAATAGGAGCTACATTACCAGGAACAACTAAGAGTAGTATTTCAGAAGAAAGAATAGTTTGATTAGTCAAATATTAAGACTATTTAAAAAGGAGAGAGGGTTGTTAACACCCATGGAATGAAGATTTCAGAGGGAATCGGTTTGATTATAATGATCCAGGAAGCAAGTGACAGCCTCACTGCTGCCATAGAAATGATGCTGCCACTTCCAGGCAGTTTGTTTTAAACACTGGGTGGACCAGAAATTAAGTGGGTGGGAGGAAGGAGGGAGGACGGAGGCTACACCATTGCCCTCTTCCCCCCACTGCTCCCCAGCTCCTCGATCTATTCCTGGTGACATAACTTCCCTGTACATAGGATGAGTAAAAGGCCTGTGCCCCTGCTGGAATCCCACCTAGGGCCTCCATAACTTCAGTGGCTCAAGGTAGTTAATTTCAGCCAAGCAGAAAATAATAAAGGGCACAATCATGGCTGAACCAAACATTTGTGAGCCCTAATTCTGCAGCATTTGACCAGCTGTGTGTATAAACGTGCTTTTAAATTCAAACTGATATTATGACTCTATAATGCAAAGAGACCATTGTGTTATTCCACTTCCTCTTCTAGTTTTTTTTCTGGCTCACACTGTCAAACTCTTTGCTGTCATTTTAGCATACAGTAGATTGGATAGCAATTGGAGGGTATTCAAATTCTCCAGCTCGGTATAGCCTAAGGTCTTGATGATTATGAAGCTTCCAGGCTCACACCACTCTATGGAAACACTTTGGGAATGCAGGCTTTCTTTCTGCATTCTTTGCTGTCTGGCTGACACATCATGTGTGATGCTCACAGCCTTCTGCATTAGTATTACCTCCATGCTGAAATACAATGAGAAAGATGTTTCTTAGTGATGTGCAACTCACTGGGCCTAATCCAGGCTTTCCAATGAAACATTTACTATGTCTTGGGCAATATGATCTGAGCAGACATTGTTCAGATGAGTTTGAATTAAATGCAAACATGATCATCCCAAAAGCAATAAAAGATTATTGTATGTGAGTATGTTGTGAGCTGGCAAATAGGAAAACCCAGAAGGCCCATCTTCTAAAATTTCTATCAAGAAAAAGCAAACAAGTGGATCTGCCACTACTTATTAAGCAGTATAGGTAAATCTGGCTGGCTCACCAGCAGTGTAATGAAAGAAACATTTTGCTGTGGCTGCTAATAGGCCTTTAGCCACCTTCTTGCTTAAGAAAAAAGGATGGATTCATTAAAGTAGGCATTTCTAAAAACAACTACCTCTGGGCATTCCCCGTAAGTTCTGGAACCTTTGACCTTGTGTGGGTGTTTTTCTAGAAATAAATTTTAACTCTGCTGAAGTCTTCTCACACTGTAATTCACACTGTTCATGGAAATCTGTTGATTAAATATATTCTTGAGCTACTCAGTATGGGCAGGCATGTAGCAACTTAGTTCTTTGCCTCTTAATTGCAAGAAGTGATCTGCTGTCCTGTTTCACTATCTACTTCTAGTCAATGTGGTATGAAAATGAGAAACACTAACAGCAGAAGTTTTCCAGGGCTGTGCGAAGCTTCAGTAGCTGATTCATTTCGGAGGCGATTCAGTCTAATTCAGCAGCCGAATGTCCAAATCTGAATGGAATTGGGAGACCAATTAAAAGGTCTGAATATAATCAGAAGCCTCTGAATCTATTCAGAAAAGATTTGGCACTGATTTGGACCTCAGAATTATTTGAGCTCTTTCAGCTTGATATTTTAAGCTGTTTATTAAATTCAGTTGGCACCATCGTTCTTTACAGAGCATGGTGTACATGCCGATGAGTTCTTTGATGGCTTCTGAGTCTGATGCATGAGAGACAGCCCTACTCACAAGTTGGGCACATCCATCCAATTTATTATGTTTAATTAAACAAAATATCTGACCATTTGCCACCTCAGTGGCTCTGGCTGTTTAGGTCACATGATGTTGAGGACCTCTAGATATGGGATGTTGGTTCAGGCTCCTTTCTGGTTCTGAACAAAGGTTAGAAAATCTTCCAAGCTAAACAACTTTTGAAAATGATTTTTTTGCATCAAAGGATTATCTCTGAAAGGTGACATACCATAGATTTGTCATACTTTTTCTAAGCAATGCTATCTATCTAATTACCTATATGATTTCTCTTTGTAGATTGGAGTACCTATCTTCTATTAGATTGTTATAGGGAATAATTGGAAGAGATGTTAGAACAAGCTTGTCTAATATCTCATCTAGCATCGCCTAGCTTTTCAGTTTGTTCAGTAAAAGATACCACCATAAATTGCTTCTCACATATTTCCTAAACCATAAGAACTACAATGAGACCCTAAACTTTCTAATTATTCTTAGCCGAAATCTTGAGGAACAAGATGTGATAAATACCAAGTGATAAGGAGTCTAGAAAAAATATATCTGAATAATAGTTAAAGATTTCTAATATATCTTTTCAAGGAGAGTAAAAACCAAATGAGATAATGAGGATTACATTTTTTTTATTTGCTCACTTTTTAAGAAACTCAACATACACAAGGATAATAGAGAATTTTGGAATGTGCTCTCTGTTTTTCAATTTAGGAACAGAGTGCATTTGAGAAAAAGAAGGAATAAAAAAGTAAAAAAGCAAATCTTGAACAAATATTGTAGCAGATAAATGCCAGTACTGTGTATTCTATCCAAGAAATAGTTGTGGTAGAAGCTGGTGCCAACTTGATGTTTCTAACTTTTCAGTTCCAGCCAAGGCTATAATTTATATTCCTGTTTATTGACCAAGAACTGCTTCATTTACTGAACTAACCACGTTGTGAAGTAATCAGTCCTGTGGTTTTCCTTGACATTGCCATGAAAAGCAATACCCACTGAACCTCTATAGATGGCAGCATCACACAAAGAACTCAAATGACAGGGTCTTTTTCTTTCTTTTTTCTTCAAAGTGAAAACAGTTCCATAATCTGTTGACAGGATTAAGAATTCCTGTTGTTTTACAGGAAGTAAATAAATCCTTATGGTATTTTGGAAACCTCAGAAGTATATTAGAGTGGTTAGAAATTGTTTATACTATGGCTAAGGGATCAAATGAATATTTACAGCATTTAAACCATTACCTCAGATTGATGTGGATTCATCTAAAAGACCAGCCTGTTTGCATTACCGTCTTTTGGAATATTTGCAAAGCTCTTGTGTGATGAGTAGAGGCCTGTGTAATGAGCAGGGTTGTCACCTTATGTAGCTTTACTATAAATAAGATGGAACAAGCAGGGGGAATGACTCAAAGCTATAGAATAGGAAGCTGTCAAAAACAGAAAAGAAAACCTGCAGCTAGTGGATCAAAGTAAATTATTTCAAACCATAGACTACTACTTAATTATTATATAGGAGGTCACTACAGTACTATACAAGTTTAATTATAGTGCAAAAATACAGTTATGAATAGAGAGACAATTTCATTCTGTAAGTCCCTTTTCTCAGGGGCTTATGATTTTTCCCAAAAACGACTATTGGGTTGAAATTTTGCACTTATATTCAGCATAAAAGTGATTTCTTTTTAAGTTAGACAGTGTTGCACTTATTTTGAGTTAGTCAAACATGAACAAGATGATCTTTGAATAATAAAACTATAGTTGTTATGCTTTGTTTACTTGTAAGTGGATATTTGGATTTTGCACTATATCAGTTTTGTATGTAAATAGTATGTAAATAAAATAATGAGAAAAATGAAAAATAATTTGCTGCAAAGCAAAAAATTTGTAATATATTGAAAATTCTGTGACTAGAAAATTCTTGACTAGCTGTATTCAAGAGACGTGGGTTCAAATGTTGGGTCTGCCACAGAGGTCTCATGTGATCCAGGCAAACTCTTAAACTGTTTGGGCTTGACTTCTCCATCTGTAAATTGGGTACAAGATTATTTTCTTTGACCCTTTAGCTGTTTAAATAATTGGAGCTGTCACTCTGTATTTATACAACACTCAGCAAAATGGCGCGATCATCCCACTGGGCCAATGGATCAAAAGTAATAAATAGCAGAATATAAGCATACTGTTGAAGTAATAAAGATGATCATAAACCAGAATTAAGATTTTTTTATATTAAAAATCTTATTGAGTTGTAATAGAATTCTGAAAAGAGATTTAAACACTTGAGTCAATGTTACAAAGTTGCCTTCCCCAACCCAATGTATAGCAGGCAAAAGTATGATTTAGCTTTAGTATATATAATCTGCACATCTTATTCATGTTGAGTAGGACATTCACTAAAGCCGTCCTGACACACAGAAATGGAAATGGGAGTTCAAAACCCCCTGCCCAAAAACAATGAATTGGGTCCAATGTTGTGTTGAATGGCCAAATAATTAACTTTCAAAGTTGGCCCTGGCAAGTCAAACATTGAGTTCAGTTCAATTTTGAATTCTTTTGCCTTCCTACTGTTTTGGAAGGATACCTCAGAAAAGGATACTTCACTTAATGGAGATGTAAGGTCTTCCTTTCTTCTTCAATGATAATGTGGTCCTCCACCACAAGAAGCAATGGAATATGGACCAATAAGCTACAATTTATATTAACTGCCAAAGCTAAAGATATAGTTGAGTTCTTACACTTTGAAATCAGGTTCAAGGTCTGTAAGTTATAGCAAAAATACTTGACTTCTCAACTGACTTTATATAGGGCACTGTGATCATGTACATAACAATGAATATATGTTTGTGAAGGTAAAGAAGGATCTGCTGACAAGCATACTGATTTTCTTACACCACTAAGTGAAAGGTTATGATTATGAAGAGTTGTTTGCCAGGTATCCTTTGTCTGTCTCTGTCCTGGTTTTTCATATACAGTGAATCTATATTAAAAAAAAAGAAAAGTTAGAGCTGAAGTAAAGGAAATGTATTTCTTTATTTCATTAGAAAACAAGACTGCTGTTTCAAATGACATTTTTGGTTTTGACCAAATTGTCAAAAGAGATTTAACTCCTCTTTTTCTAGATGATGGGATTTATGTAAAAACAGCAGTGCCCAACAAAGGAATTCCTCTGTCTATTATTAAAGACAGATCTGATTTTACAAACTCTGTGTTATTTTGAGATAAGAAAATTACTCAGAAATAAACAACTTGACATTTTACTTCCTCTTTACACTCTGCCTAAGATGGAAACCACATGAGCTAGACATATTGGTTTGGAAATATGAAACATGACAAATCATTGTTTTGTTTTGTTTTTAAATTTGAAACCAAAGAAATTTTACACTTCCCAACGAATTACAGTCGAGTTTCTCTAGGTAACCTGTAGCTCTTCAGAACTAATTTTATTGCTTTGAAAGCTTCTGGGCCAATACAGTAATTGTTTATTGTATTAAGTCTGAGCATATAGTTCAAAGAATATAACTGCCAACACACCCACTCCTATATCATTTTAAAACTACTGAATCTGATTCCTCACAGAGTCAAATATGTACAATATTACTGAACTGGATGGTGAGTTATGGAATGGATGAAATGCTAGCTTTTTTAAAAAGTCAAACTGATCTCTCATTGTTAGGCTGTATTGTGGCCAGAATTCCACTCACCGTGTCTTTAACAGTAGTATGGTATCAGTATATTAATACAGATAGTAATTAGTATTTGCTTGTAGATTGTGTGACTTCATTGAAATATTAATCAATTATAACAGGACACCAGATTCCAGGTATAATGAGCATTCCATTCCTAACCAATAGAGAGATTCTGATTGTTCAAGTTTGAAATTAAATGCAAAAAGAATAATTTATAATTGAAAGATACTAGACTTTCCATACTTATGCTTCATCCTTCTCATTCATTCAAAGCCTGATTTTGTCCTTTCCTCTCCACTTTGCAAAAAATCAAATCATAGTGAAAATTGTCTGGAGAGTTTGAAATAAATTTCATAGTATGACTTTTTGTCTGGTGTGTATTTAAAAAGTTCATTTCTTCAGAAGTTTTCTGACTATTTTCAGTTTATTGTGTCTGGAAAATAGCATCACTTAGACACCATCTTTCTCTTTGTCATCTTGACGGTTTTAAAAAGGAATGATAGGTTTGACTATTGTTGGACAATTTGGCAGCAGATTAATAATGTTATTA
Source organism: Alligator sinensis (assembly GCF_000455745.1). Lineage (NCBI taxonomy): Eukaryota > Metazoa > Chordata > Crocodylia > Alligatoridae > Alligator > Alligator sinensis. Next base: position 1,307,547 of record NW_005842254.1, read on the forward strand.
ACTGCAGCTTATATTAACATATGTAACACCTCATGCAGCTAAAGCACTTCCTGAAACAGACTTGTCTTAGTGAGAAGGAGGGATTTTTTGGAAATTACATAATTTAGTGGCTGGAAATCAGGTTCCCAGCTCTACTAGCCATGACTTGTGTTCCTTTAATCATTTGCATATATATAGTGTTGCAGCCAAAGAATGCATAATTAAATTTCTTAATACCTCCTAAGCCAGGCAAGCATATTTATCCCATTTTGCAGACTGGGAAAGTGCAAGTGAGTAGCTTGCTCAACAGATCTGATCTTAGGATGCAGGACTTCTGACAGTTCTGTTACACCTCATTCACTAGAGCTATTCTAATTGAATTACACTTGCTGATCTTATTTCTTTATGTCTATTTCCTCATATGAATAAAGGAAATATACAAAAACTTAATGCATACTCACAGGATGGTTTTTCTACCATTCATATTGCATTTTGAACAATTGAACATTACTAAGGAAAAATATGGTATTTAACTCCCATAAGGGACAACTGCAGAATCTGCAAAATAGATTGTCCCATTTCTGTGTAGCTACAAGAGCAGGCATTCTGATACTATGATGATGGAGGCCCTATAAGTACTGAGATAAATAGTTGCACAGCCTAGCTAAAATGTCTCATATACAGAGAAATGGAAAGTCGAAATGTGTGGCCTTATCATCTTCCAGTCACTACCTAACACAAGATAGTAGTTCTAATCCTGAGATAGTAGATGGAGAGTTTTTTCAGTGACACAGGGGCTTCTGCTTTTGGAATTGATATCTCTGGAGTCTGTCCTGAGTGATGACCATGAAGGCTAGGTACAGACATTCAAAAACCCAGGACAGAATTGATCTAAGTTACACAGTTGTTGCACAGCCTTTTGTAAGTAGCATAGTTTAGATCAGTAGTGAACAGAACACAAATTCACCCTTGGGGGTGGGGGTGGGGGTGGGGAGGGCAAATATTAGCCTGGGCTCTACCATTTTTAAACCAGTCTGTGTGCGCCAGACTTCTGTTCTGTTACAGGTATAGCCCGGTTTCTGATCACTTATACTGGTAAAAGTGTAATGTCTGTACCTGGCCAATGACTGAATAAAGGTCATGTGTGTATCAAAGATGTCCCATAAAAAAGTTTCTAGGTAATCTTCGTTTACATCTTGCAAGAGAATTTTGAGACTTCTACAAAATCTGTTCTTTGAACTATTGAAAGTATTCCCTTTATGCATTTATCTATTGTGTTTGTCTTACTTGTATTGCACCCTGCCTTCTGTTACAGTGAAGAAAAATCAGCTTTCCCATTTCAGGTATACATCCCATTTTGGAGGGTAAGGGAGTCTGTGGTATATGTGTAAAAATGGTAACACAAATGACACATAAACTTGCTACCTCTTATTGTAGCTGGCAATTATGTTGCAGAACAGGACAAGAACAAAGCCTAATTATTATAGGTTTTTGGAAGTTCATTATAGAACATTTTTCTGCGGGAAAATGCAGTTTCTACAAATCTGAATTTTATCCAATAGGAACATTTGATTTTACCACAAGTTTTCAATTCAAGAAATATAAATGAAGTATTTCATTTTTGTGCATTTAACTGAAATTGGAAAATTTAAATTTTTGACAACTTAATTTTGAATTGAGACGTCAAAAGATTAAGCAACATTTTCCCATAAGTGAATTGCTTATTGGGAGGTGTAGTTCAGCCCTCTGTTCTCTCCTGTCATTCATTCCCCATGGAGAACTAAATCATTCAATATTCAGTGAGGAATTCCCTATGAAATCTTTGCTGCATGATAGGAGTCACAGGACTGGGTGTATTATAGGAAATGTGTTCTAGGAAGAAAGACTAGCTCATTGGAGAGAATGCAGATATTAAACTCCTTGGCCACTCCTTGGCTCCAGTGGCTACTCCTGCTCCTCATCCTGCTCCTGCTGCACTACTCCTGGTGGTGAAGACTGAGGAGTGGGTTGCTTCAGCCTAGAGCATGGAGCTGTGGCTCCAGCTCTGTATGCTTTTCTCTGCCCACCCAGTGTGATGAGCATCCCCATGTGGGGGAACGGGTGGAAAGCAGCTGGAGCTGGATCTCCATGCTCCGAGCAGAAGCCACTGGGATAAAGCAACCTCCACCCCACTTCACCACCTGGAGTGGTGCAGCAGGGGCAGGAGGGGGAGGGGGAGTAGCCACTGGAGGCAAAGAGATGTTGGCTGGCCTTAGCAGTGCTATTCTGCTCTGCTCACCTCCAGCTGTGGCTCCTGCTATGCAGTGCTGCTCTGGGCAGGTGGAAGCTTTAGCACAGCAGCTTCTGGCCAGTGTCTGGAGCTCTGGCTCAAGCTCTGACTATTTTGTGCCTGCTCTGCCTGCCTGGTATGATAAGTAGCCCCTGCTGGGGCGGGTGGGGGTGGGTGGAAAGCAGCTGGAACTGGAGCCAGAGCTCCATGCAGTGGGCAGAAGCCATGGGGCTAAAGCTTCCACCTGTCCACCCACAGTTGCACGGTGGCAGCAGTAGTAGCTGGAGGTTAGGGAGGAAGAAAAGCCCTGCTGACTGCAGCCAGCACACAGCCTGTGGTGTGGCTGCAGCTGCAAGTGATGCACAAGACAGGGGTGTGATGGGCACTGTGAGTCCCTGCAGTGGGTGGCTACCAGGCTTCAGGCCCACTGGTGCCCCCTGAGCCAGCCCAGGCAGCCCACTGCTTGGTCAGCCACCACCCCATGCCCCCCAGCCCAAGCCAAGGCCCGGCCCCCATGGCCCAGCCCAGGCTGGCCCCTGTGCTTCTGCCTTCAGCAGTCCCTGGGGGCTGGCTTGGCTTAGCTCTGCAGCCCCAGCCCTGCAGCTGTGGGTGAGGCAGGTGGATGACAGTGCCATGGTAGCCAGCTCTGGCCACGACCCCTCCTCTGCTACTGGAGTGGGGAGGTGGGTGAATGCCTGATGGGCAGTTACACCCAGGCCAGGCAGACCTTAGCTGCAGCCCCCCCGGTGGGAGAGGAGAGGGGGGAAATAAACCCCTTCCCTTCACCTCAAGGGGCCATGCCAGCTGGCATCTGGCCATGCCCCTCCCCCCAGCTAGAGGACAAAGGGGTGGAGTCTGCCCTGCTATCTGGAGTAGAGAGCACAGCCAAGCCCAGGACTGCAGAGCATGCTAGGGGACTCTGGTTTAATTTAAACCAGGAAGGGGTCTGGGACAGAAGTTGCATAAACTAGTTTGACCCAAATCTGTTGAGTTTGATACTACATTCAACTAGGTTTATCTTAAATTTGTTTTGGCCATTTTGAACTTAACTTATGTTCTGTTACAGGTTTAAACCAGTTTCTTTGTAACTTCTGTCCCTAGCCCTTGTCTGCAAATCCCACAGCATGCTGTGAAATGTTTCAGGTAAGTTCTTTACACTGATCTATAACCTTTTGATTTCTAAACATTCCACTGAAACTGAGATGGAGGGTGTCACCATCGCCAAAGCAATAATTGGAGATTTGACTTGAAATGTTAATTGCTTACCCTGGACTGAAGTGAAAACAAAGGTAGAAATATTAAATATTTTCCTGTGGCAGAAATACCAAATTTTGTTTGGCTCTGCTAACAATACATAAAGCCATATGTGATTCTGATCCTTGTGGCAATCCAACTTGTTCCTTAAAATGTTAGATTTGGTTACAGTTAACTTGGTTGAGAAAGGTCCACTTTCAGTTATATCAGGAGTACAGATGGCTCTGCTCTCTACTTTTCCGAAATAACTTCAATGACTCTGAGCAAACCCTTTGTAAAATTTCAAAAATTCTTATCCTCCTTGAGCTATATGCATTATTATTTCATTCTGTTGGTTACACAATTAGATAAGGCATTCAAAGAAAAAACATCTAAAGTACAATGTATTTGAAAAAACATACTTTTCATTATTTAAAATTTTTTTTTGCTCAATTCTCCTTTTCTTTCTCACCTTTGTTACCTTTTCTATGTTTTTGTTTTCCTCATCCCATTTTTATTTACTTTTCCCACTGAAAAAGAGGAGAAAACTTAGAAAAAATAGGGATAAAAGAAAATCATTATAATTCCTAAAGCCTCCATTACCTTTAAAAAAATACAAAATTAATAATACCTCCAGTTTTTCATTAACATTTCTGATTTTGTAATCTGAAGCAAAGAAAAGCAAGCAGTTAAAATTGTTCTTTAATTTATTTAAAGGTTTGTAAGAGAATTCCGAAATAATTTCTAAGCATGAATTATAGGTAAAATTCTACAGCATCAAAGGTGTCTACAGGAACCACATTAAGATATGTATTTATTAATATATAATAGACCTACTGGCTCCCTTCAGACTCTGGCAAGCATGATAGGAATATTTTGGCCATGATCCAGAAATGGATGTAGGCAGGTGTTCAACTATAAGCACCTGGTGTAATTTATATCAGTTTTATATATACAAGGATTAAGAATAATCCTTGTGGGGTAATTTGCATAGTTAATGACTACTAGGTGGTAAGGAAGAAGCTTATTACCTGTTTATATTTGGTAAACAGCTATCACAGGATAGATGCAGGTGGAAGAAACCTAAACTGCTTTAACTTACATTGGTCGATTTATATTCCTGATTCTTTCAGGGCTAATAGTGCACTTGTTTGAGGAAATTACACCGGATTAGGGACTTTCATCTACTGCCCCCTACCCCCCCCACTTTTATAGACCACATACATCAAGGTAATTCTTCTTACAACCTATGCACTTACTCATTGGTCCATTCTCTGTACATATATTTCTCATTAAGAATGTGCTTAAGTGTTTTGCTCTATCAGGTCACTCACAGTGCTCAGAACCTCCTAGGACTGAGCCCATAAACCATATTTGCTAATAACAATATGGGTGTCAGCAATCTTATCAGACATATACACTGTGATATAAAAGAAACCAAACAGCTTGTTTCTATAATTACAAAAACCTGACACGTTTTCATGGAACTTGAACCTTAAAAAGAGTTCAGTTCACAGCAGGAGCATTCTCTCGAGTGCTCCAGCCTAGGATTAGGGGTGGTGAGCACTACCTGCCTCTAAAGGGCACATGACTTAGTGAAGTTCAGGCTAATGAAAGCTATTTCTGGAGGTGGTAAAAAGTATATAGCAAGTTCCATCAAGTTAATAAAATGTGATCAAGATTAACTAGCCAAAAAACCTCTAACAATATTTTTGCACTGGACTTTAAAATTTACAGTAGAAACAGAATATATGTCGAAAAGTGTAAACCCTTCTTTCCAGCTTCATATTATCAGATAAACCAGGAAACTTAATATGTTTGTGGTGGAAAAAGGTAAGAGTCTGCTGGACACTCAGTATCTCAACTTCGACAATTTTTCATTTAGAATACCTCTCTTGAAGATCTTAATTTAGCCAAACCTCCATTTTATGAACTATGACTTGATTAAACTGTCTTTATTCCAAAATGTCTCATAACCCCCAGTAAGTTATATATTCCTGCTTTCTGCTGAAAGTTTGAGTTTGCCAAAGTTTTGGGCATCCTTGAGACTTTTTGTAAAATTAAGTTTTACCAATGTTAAGATAAGCCTGACTGCAATCTGATATTTGTTTATTTATTTGTAGATGTAATTTTGTGCTAAAGGTTCTACAATGTATTTTGAATGCAATGGAAATTATGTTTGTAGTGGAACAGTGACGTGTGTTGTGGTGTAAACAGACCTTGCATATAGAATACCTGCCATGCAGAAGCAGAGTTCTTGCAAGAGATTAAATAGGCAAAACAAGGAATGATGAATCCATTCAGAAAGATGATAAAATACCATTCTCCCTTTGCTTTCACTTAGCCAACCAGTCCTCAAACCCCTATGATTCTTGTTGTATTCCTTTTCTGCACCTTCCAACTGGTCTGGAAGACTTTCCTGGGAGATGGGGTGACCTAGTAGCTTTGTCACTTGAAAGCTCTACAAGACATGATTTCTGTTCCTTGCTTTGCTGTTACATGCCTTAGACAAGCCATAGGCAGACAAGGTTCTTTGGGTAAATGTGATATCTTTTATTAGACCAACTAAATAATTGGAAAATTGTTCTTTGCAAGCTTTCAGGCATAATGCTTGCAAAGAACAAAGCTTGAAAACAAAAAAACAAAGCTTGTAAAGCACAATTTTTCCAACTATTTCCTAGATTCATAGATGCTAGGGTTGGAAGGGACCTCAACAGATCATCGAGTCCGACCCCCTGCCTAGGCAGGAAAGAGCGCTGGAGTCAGATGACCCCAGCCAGATGCCTATCCAGTCTTCTCTTGAAGACCCCCAAGGTAGGGGAGAGCACCACCTCCCTTGGAAGCCCATTCCAAATTTTGGCCACTCTAACTGTGAAGAAGCTTTTCCTGATATCTAGCCTAAATCTGCTCTCTGTCAGTTTGTGACCATTGTCACCAAAAGGCGCCCTGGTGAACAGAGCATCTCCGATCCCTTGCTGCATCCCCCTAATGAATTTGAAGGCGGTCACGAGATCACCTCTCAGCCTTCTCTTGCGGAGGCTGAAGAGATCCAGGTCCCTCAGGCTCTCCTCATAGGGCTTGTCCTATAAGTCCCTAACCATACGAGTGGCCCTCCTCTGGACCCTCTCATTTAGTTGGTCTAATAAAAGGTATCACGCTTACCCAAAGAGCCTTGTCTGCCTATGTCCTTAGACCAACACAGCTACAACCAACAACCCTCAGGCAAGCCACGTCATCTCTGTGCACCTCAGTTTCCCAAATGGAAGATGCAGGGCAATTATATTTTCCACCTCTGCAAAGTGTTTTGTGCTTTGTGGGTGACAAATGCAATATGAAATTATTAATCTTGCTACTGGGTCAAAACAAATATCTTCTCATGTGTTATAGCTTCTTCTGGGTAAAGATGGAGGCAGTGCCCTATGGGACCGGAGAAGATGGCAGTGGGTTGAGGGTGCAAATTGGATATCTAGTAGCTGTTCTGTTCTGGGGAAGGTTAATGTGGTATTCAGTATACTCTTGGGGTCAAAAAAGAAGGTGGTGGTATGAGAAGGGAAAAGATCAGAAAAAATAAAACAGACGTTGTTTAAAATTCATCATTTCCTACAGCCCTCACAAAGTGGCATACCACACCAAAAGGATGTAAAGTGCTCTTTAAAGTGATACAGTACTGTCTTACAGTAAGGATGGGACGTAAAAGCAAATGACAGCTAATGCTGAATCTTGTTCCTCTATCTTTTCATGCAAGTGAAGGGAGCAGACAGTGGTTCAGATAAAAGAACTGGTGGTTAAGGTACAGGAGTTAAGAGGTATGGTTTCTATACTTGGTTCTGTCCAGTCCTGCCTTCAGACAATGTACATAAAATGGGAATACCATCCCTAGTCTTATGTTCAACAGAGAATGTTCAGCAGAGAAACCCAGGACTTTCCTGAAAAACTAAATGTTAAACTGCTTGCAGTTGGTGCAGTGCTCTTCAAAACACATTTGAATCTGTAATACCCAGCTCCCCTTTTTAACTGACCTGTGGAAAGAGCATCTTTTTTGTGACCAACTAATTGTGTAATGCTGGCTCTTTCTCTGAAGCTCTTTCCAAAGCAGCAAGGAGGGTGCATGGAAGGTATGTGAAATAGGAAAAAGGAGGAACAATACAGCAAAAGGAGGGAGCGAATTTGGCATTGGAGAATGTAAGTAGAGAAAATGGGAAAAGAGCTGGGGCCTCCAGTTTTGTATCTTATTTCAGCCTCACAGTATTTGGAAGAATAACTTTGGGACTAATACCCACAAGGGAGTCAGGAGCGCCTACCTCTAACCTTTACAAACAAAGCCACTACCTTAGAGTGCTTTGGGTGCTCACGTGAGTGTGTGCAGTTCATTCTCTGCTCAACTGCTTTCTATGCAATGATCCTGAAACCCAAGTCTCCCCCTTCCCAGGCACATGCTCCAACTATGAAGCTACAGTTATACTCCCTCTTGCTTACAATTGTTCTTTGAACCCTCTCCCCAAATACTTATTTATGAGACCTCTTATGGTTTAGCTTCAACAGCTGGTAGTGAGACCCCCCCCCCCCC
>NW_005842254.1:1315604-1325168 GCF_000455745.1 Alligator sinensis
AAACACTCCTATTGTCCAGAATTCCCCATTGCTTGATGGTTAGGCCACTTGCCTGGGAGCTTGAAGATGTGGCTTAAATACCCTCAAGCAAAGGAGGGGATAACATCCCTTTTCCAGCATCTAGGATGTGTGACCCAGTGAGATTGTTGGATGGAAGAGGAATTTTTAATCCTTATCCAGCTGCATTTGGACAGCAAGGACTAAAAGGGTTCAACTTGGTAAGAAGGTTGGGGCTGAGAGAGATGCTTCCCTGTAGCCTAGATACCCAAATTCTAGGGTCCAGGAAAGGTGTAAGGTACAATATTTTCTGTTGTCTAACTGAGACAGCTCCATGCCCAGCATGCTGACTTCTGTGGGGTTTATTCTGTAGCTCCTACTTCTCCCATGCATTGTATGCGGAGCTTTGGTACATAAAGGGGTGCTGTGGGTTCTAGTAGGCAGCTAGATAACTATACATGGGGCACTTATATGTTCAACACTCCAGCACCTAAATTCCCTTTTGTGGCTTTAGCCCTGAGTCTTCCATGACACTTTTTTTTCTCATCTGCAAAATGGGGAAAATAATACTTCCATGTCTCATATTACTATTGTGAAGATGTGTTCATTAACATTCATAAAACACTTTTATATCCTCAGATGGAATGTGCTATGTACAAATGTGAACAGTAGTGAGAAAAAAGAGAAATCTTTTTTTTCTAACAAAAAAATGGTATGTTTTAAATGATGTACTGTATATAGGGTGACCACATGTCCCGGTTTGGCCAGGACAAAGGGCTGGTTCCATTCGGTTGGTCAAAAGCTCGGGGCCAGATTCTCGCAGCGAGGCAGAGCAACATGGTGTGCCAAGGAGGTGGGCAAGTGTGCCCCACTGCCACTGTGCAGGAGTAAGGTATGTAGGGACCTCAGATGTGGCATCTTAAATAGGGTGATCATACATCCACCCACTTTGCTCCCACACAGTTGAAGTGTTGCCTGCAAGGTCACTTGCCTGGTTCACCATACTGCTTTGTTTCCCCACTGGACTCCAGCCTGGGACTTTTGACCAACCACCTGAGACTGGCCTAGAGAATCCAGGACAGTCCCAGGCAAATTAGGACGTATGGTCACCCTAGCTATATAGCTGCTTAGCCTGCATATACCCATTTGTACTTTAGATTTGGGTCCTGTTTCCATTCATATTAAGGGGAATTTTGCCATTGACCTCAATAGGAACAATGTCTTTTGCATTGGTTCTTTGTGAAGGATAGAAAAGGTTTCCAATAGAAATGTACAAGGACACAATGAATTAATTATAAGGAGAAAATTCTGTTGGCCCAAGTTAGTGTACCCTGCATCCCAACCATTTGTTCTCAGGAGGAACAGAGAAATAAACTTGCATATTAATTATTTATTGTATCCCATACCAAAAGCAAAATGGAAAATAATGGCCCTATTGTATTTTGTTTCTTCCAGATTCACATGTTTTCCCTTAGTGTAATCTTTCTATACGCACTGGCTGGACATATTATCTGTATTCCCTCTTTTCACTTTTAAATTATGAGATAAATTCCATTTTTTTTCACATTGCATGAAGCTGACCAAAATTCTTAAAAAATCCATTATGTAACTTATCTTATAACTTTGGAAGTCTTGCTTTTCCCATGCATTCCAGTGGTGATCTCCACTTCCTCTGCTCTAATCAACACCATCAGCCTAGGAAAAAAAATCTGCTTCCTATTTGATTTTAAAATCTCCTTCCTTTTGTATATTTATGTCACTATTTAAATGTTGTTTAATCCCCAACACTCTTGTAAACCCCTTACTCATGTAGATATTCTTTATGCACATGTAGGTTTCTATTGTTTAAATTCTGATCTCACACTGAGGTAAATCCGATGAGAAAAAAACAGCTGTCCTACTGACTTCAATACGAATACTTCATGAGTAAAATCATTTGTCTGATTCAGGGGCTGCAGGAACAAGTCTTTAACTCCTTGTTTATATCCAATGATTAGAATATCTTTGCAATTTTCCTTTGAAAGCACCGACTGGGGATCTCAGATTGGGATGGGGTATCTGAACTTTACTAATTCAGTGATATGATCCTGAAGATGCTAGTCCCTCTGGGAGCATGTGCACTCACAAGGTAAGTGACAAATCTGACATTCTTCAGGGAAGTGAAGGCTCTCTTCCGTAACCCAAAGTTATTCCAGTGAAACAACCTACGTAAGTAAAGACTTTTACAAGGGAGTACAAGCAGGCCCTTGCTTTGACTGTTATCTGATAGCACATTGTCCCATAGTTGAATCAAAATAGAATAGAGTGTCATATTGCAGAACCATAGCAAGTTATTGTGGTTATGGTCTGTTCTCTGACTTTTGCAAATTAGCATTTTACTAACAGGGGAAGCATATGCTAGATTAAAACATATTTTTTAAGAAAGAGAGAAATGGCAAAAATTATGCTCCTCAATTTCATTGTGAAATATCTCTCCTTTTCAGGGAAATATGCTTTCTGGATGGAATACCACCTGCAGAGTATACTATACATCTTTGCTAAATTATTTTCTGTCTCTGCAGAAATAGCAGTTTAGTTTTGTAGTATTTTTTAAACCAAATGACTGAGCATTTAGCACAATTATGTTCGGTACTATAATCTTTTTTTTTTCCCTTTTGTTGAGCCATCCTTTAACAGGGAATAAAAAATGAGACACACTACTGTAAGCTATTTGCATAAATGAATAATTATGATCACCACATATTGCCAATTGTAATTAGAGATAATAATACTAGGTTTCAGAGCTTTTGCTTATGCATTGCTTTCCCAGGCAAAACAGAACTTTTGTGACATTCATCCTGTTAAAGGACTTTTTTTCCCTAGACCAAGAATACACAAACACATGCACATACACACGTGCATTTTTACATTCTGAGGGTTGTTTTTTTTTTTAAATTATAGCTTAATTAGTTGTAAGTAAATAACAAAATAAAAGACACACCATAAATACTAGGCTCTTAGCAAAATTAGAGGCACATTAAAGATAACGCACTTTTGGGACTTGCAGATCAGTTAGTAAGTCGTCTGAGCATTGGGGGGAAAATTGGCAGCTGCTTACAGTTAGTAACCGAAATGCTGTAGGTACTGTATGCATGGGCAGATCATTTAAAGGCTCAGTTTACCTTATTTACATACCAGTGCCTCTGGGATTTGAAGAACGCTTTTTTATGATACTTGAAAACTGCTGCACCATAAGCCTGCTCGGTCTCTCCCGGTTCTAACGGAGTTTTTCTGCTGTCTGTGATGTAAATGTGTAATGCTCGCTCTCTTGCACCTTAAATGGCACCATCAATACCATCTTGTTTAAAATCCCCTTTCTTACTAAGCATGTTGTTTGCTGCTGCAGCAGTAAAACCTGCAGTTTATTCAGTTCTCTGATACTCTGTATCTACTGACATGAAAACTTGGCATGGTGCTAAACTAAAAAACAATGCTGTTTAATCAGGTGTGGAGTGCTGGCTTATTACTTTTGCCAGCAGCTTTGTTTTCCTTGGATTGCATAGCCTTGTAAGAATTCAGAGCCATTGCAATATTGCTGAAGAAGCTTTCTGAGATGTGTGGCTAGCCATAATGCTGTATCTCTGGGGTACTGAATGTATCCAGCAAATAAACTATACTTCTCCATTCTCTCATTTTCCCAGGAATAATGGACCAGATTTTGAAATCTCAATCTCAGAAGGAGTTCTGCTTCATAGACTGACTAAAATCAGGACAATAATTACAGAAGTTGACTCTTTCATTGCAGGATCTCCAAATACTTTTATAAATAGTAAATAAGCAAGTCTCACAACTTCCTGTAAAATAGTATTATTTCTGTTTTATGAATGGATAAACTGAGGCATGGGAACGTTAAGCAGATTGTGACACATAATTAATCAGTGACAGAGGAAGATCTAGTGGTTGTAAATGTCAGGCCTGTGACTACTATCATCTTTAGTGTTTTCTTCTGAATAACTTCGTTATCTCAAGGTTTTCTCATTAGGCCTCTCCATTAGCTCACAGTTTCCTCATCTATTCAGTTTCCTCGTCATTCTGTTTAAGTCCTTTTGGCACTCACATTTGAATTGGATGTCTGCTACCACTGCTGCATTTATTGTAGGTTACAAGTCTTAATGTTTTACCCACTGAGGAACTGATTTAAATGGGAATGCAATCTCTGCTCCATGGCCTGAAGAAGCTTTTGTGTGTCAGCACATCTCACAGTTAAGCCCCACCTAGCTGAATGCAAGGGAGTTTTGTAGAAACTTATCTTCTTGGTAAGGGGTGGGTAAATTGGCATGGTTTGTTTTTGTTTTTTTTAAGATGCAACAATTGCTCAAAATCTGCACTTTTTTCAAGGTTTGAAAAAACATTGCATTTTCCCCTCTCTCCACATCAGAAATGGGATCAATGAGGATTCTTTCCAAGAAGCCTGTTCTTGTGCGTTTTACTTCTTACTGAACAATGTGAGAGCAGAGGCTTGTGTTCTTTTTCATAGTCTGGGCCACGTTTTGCAAGGTTTGATCATGTTGACCACCAACTTGCTTCTCAGTCTGGACTAGTTAGCATCCATGTAGCAACTACAACCATTGGTTACAAAGAAAAGTAATATTAAGAGGGAATTTAATGTACTTAACTGTCTGTAATGTGATAATTATTTTTAGCTTTTTTGTGAATTGCATTTTCTCCATTTTTTACCACTCACATGTTGTGGTCTTTGTTCTCTTACCTATACATCTCTACTGACTGATCCATGTCTTATTTTTTTCCCTTCATCTATTTCCTGAAACTTAGTTTCCTTCTTTTTGCTTCCCTGGACATAATTCCCAAACACCAATTCATTTTTTTTTTTTTTTGCTTCTTGCATCATAACTCAGGTCTGTAATTTAAGTATTATCCCTGACCTCTCTCCAGGTCTTCACATGCGGCATCTAAATTTTTCTGGTTATCTCTGCATAAAAACTAACAGATACAACATTTCCTACCAATTTGCACTACTAAAATTCTTGTCCATGCTTTCATCATCTTAAGTCTCAAAATTCCTTTCTTTGACCTTAACTAATGCCATCTTGCCCCATTCATATCCATTCAGGATACAGCTACAAGTATTGTTGTTAGGCCATTGCTCATTTCCCCTGACACTCTGAAACTCTTTCTAATGGTTCCTGATTTTCTTTAATATCCAGCATAAAATATTTCTCTTCATGTCCCAAGACTTTTTTTATGGCCTAGAACCATACCCTACCGTTTGTGTCTCGTGTAGTGCTGAGAAATTCATGCCAACCTTCAATGATGACTTTTGTAATCTTCAAACATACTTAATTTTTTCTCCCTTATTTCTTGTTCTTGGAGCTCCCTGTAAACACTCACAAAGTTACTTCATTATCCTACTTCAAAGACCTTTTTAAACCTCTCCTTTTCTGTGATGCCTTCAAGAAACTTGGCAACAGTTAGTCTGTTGATATGCTGAGATCAATGCTCATCTTGCCGATTAATATTGTCTCCTTTTGACCACCTTTCTGTATTCATCTTGGGTGCTGACAGATGTGGGGAAAAAAACAAATGTCCTGTAACACAAACTGCAGCGTGTTACTTCAGCCTAGTTCTGCAGCATCTGTATAGACTGGGCACTTCAGCGGGGCTGTTTGGTACTTTTAGTTAAAGCTGATTCAATCAGCTATTAGATAAAAGCACCAAAAAAACACATTAAAGTGCCCGGTCTTTACAGACATTGGGAAAGCAAGATACAAGTAATGCAATGCCTTTTCTGGGCATGTGTTGGGCTCAGTACAAGAGCATGAGAAGTTTAAATAAAGAGCTGTTTCCACCCTCTCCCCACCATGTGTGCAAGCAGCCCTTTTGTCCCTTGCTTTATTCTTTGAATATAAAATATTTGGGGCAATATTTTATATTCAATATTTTGTTTTGTGTTTGTCCAATAGTACAATAAGGTTCTGGTTCATAACTAGGACATTTAAGTGCAATGGTAGTACAAGTAAATAATAATAATACTACTCTTCTGTCAAAGGTTTAAAGATGACTTGTGAACCTACCTAAACTTTTGCCTGCCTACCTATGGGGCTCGCCCATTACTACTTACTTCTCATTCCAATATGTTAATGGCACTCCCTGAGTAAATTTCATAGTTTTCATAGATTTCATAGACATTAAGGCTGGAAGGGACCTCAAAGATCATCGAGTCCAGCCCCCTGCCCCAGGGGCAGGAAGTCAGCTAGGGTCAAAGGATCCCAGCAAGATAAGCATCCAAGCATTTCTTGAACGAGTCCAGTGTAGGTGGCTGCACCACTTCTGGAGAGAGTCTATTCCAGCTTATGGGGACTCGGATGGTAAATAACCTTTTTCTTATGTCCAGCCTAAAATGGTCTTGGAGGAATTTATGACCATTGGTTCTTGTTTTTCCTTGGGGCGCTCTGGTGAACAGATGTCCTCCCAGGTCCTGATGTACACCCCTTATGTACTTATTAACAGCCACCAGGTCCCCCCTAAACCTGCGCTTCACTCTGAATTCATCAAACAGATACTTTTTATTTTTCATACAACACAGTTAGTAAACTGTGAAATAGTTTTAAATGTGTTCAAGGATGCACGGGTTCATGGAACAAAAAGGATAGCTATCTAACAGATCACAAGAACATGACATTCCATTAATTTCAAGATATCAAAGAACAATATAATCCACTTCTATGCACCTAGAAGGTCACCATGGATCTGTACACTTGCTCCAGAATATGTAGAGAAAAATAACTGAACAAATATATTTTGTGGTAATTGCCACAAAAAAGATGACCCAGGGTGTGTGTCAGACTGGAATAATATCTAGCACTCTGAAAAAAAGCTTGTATGTATGTATGTATGTATCTGTGTATATACATATAAAGCTTAAGGATATACACATGTGTGTGTGTGTGTGTGTGTGTGTGTGTATATATATATATATATATATATGTGTGTGTGTGTGTGTGTGTGTGTGTGTGTGTGTATATACCATATTTACATGAATAGAAGATGACCCTGATTATTAAATAATCCCCTATTAGATTCTATATCTGGCAAATTTATAAATTTGTTATCATTTTCTAGGTATAGAATCTAATTATTGGAGGTTTGCCTTGAATTTGCCCCCTTCCCACTGCTACAGCAGGGAAAATAAATCTGTGGTGTCAGGTAGCCCTTTGCTTTCTGCTTCTCCCCAGCTTTTTCCCTGGCAGTGTTTTCCCCATCTCTGTACTGTCAGACCCTGCTTTCCCTGAGCATGTGGAAGTGAGAAGCAAATTTGAAAACAATAACCTTGACATTAAAAATTACTGTAGAAATGTATATATAGTACCCATGCACTTAGTTTATCCTGAATTGATTTGTGTTGCCTTTTTTTTTTAATTGCTGCAAGTTTTAGTACAGGTACTCTATAAACACATTTTTGAGCAGCACTTTGGCACCTACTTATGTGTAGTACAAACTATACAAGATATTAGTCCAACACCAAAAGCTCGTGATTTACCACATAATTGATTGGGCTGGGCCACACCAAAGTCAACAGTATTCAAGCCATAGTGTCCCCACAGCTCAGCACCACTCAATATGTGTGTATCTACATACCCCCTACAAAGGATCCATGTGCTAATTAGCTCCCACTCATAACTAGAACTGGGTGTTCTTGTCCGATGCTCCAAAAATGTATATGCAGATGAGGTACAGGGCAACCTGATCTAGCTTCACGTCATGGATGGCTGGGCCACAGTAATCGTATGCTCCAGAATGAGAGAGGGGCTGACACAGGGATTCTGAGTGAACTATATGCAATGTCATGGCTTACCATGACTTGAAAAAGAGTCATCGGTGGGGGACTGCGCTTAATCGGCACTGCCATTGTCTACACATGCAATGAATGCACACTTCAGATCTTATTGATTTAGAGATTTTTTCCTCCTGGGCATACTGTTTTAATGTGCGTACAGGATCAAAATCTCTGGAGTATATTGCTTCAGAGTTTATTTGTGCACAGCCATTGAGTCCAGCTGGCAGCAGCCAAGGGCTGCTCTGACTCGGCTCAATTTGCTTTTGGAGGGGCTGGCTGGCTGGCGCACAAGGGTGATTTAGTGTGGGGCTAGCTGGCAGGCCACCCCCTCACTGAAGCACCCTCATGTACTTTACTTGTACTCCAGCCTGCTCTAGAGGTTATTAGTTTCATGTGCCCTAATAGGGGTGCATGTGTAGGTGCAGAGACGTTTACTGAGGAGGTAATTAGGCAGCTCCGCAGTAAACATCTCATGTAGATGCGACCTATGTTATTCAGATGGATTACGCTATTCTATTCTTGTAGTAGGTTCCCATCAGCATGTGAGCCATGTGTTTTGTAGCCATGGTCAGTGTTGGCTGCATTTAATCAACTTCATAGCTGGTTTCCGTTGGTGAGCACATGCTTCTTTTGGCAGCAATTTAATGATAGGC
This sequence comes from Alligator sinensis, assembly GCF_000455745.1. Classification (NCBI taxonomy): domain Eukaryota; kingdom Metazoa; phylum Chordata; order Crocodylia; family Alligatoridae; genus Alligator; species Alligator sinensis. The sequence continues at coordinate 1,324,089 of NW_005842254.1, forward strand.
AATACATTTTATGAGATTTCATTGCATGCAATTATAAGATGAGGAGCTTTTCCCCCATGCTAACTGGGGGGAAAAAACCTCATCTTGTATTCGAGTAAAAACAAAGCTATAGACAAAAAAAATTATAATTATGGCATCATAAAATAGTAGGGTTGAAAGTTCTATTCCAACCTCCTGCTCAAGGCAAAATAATCCCTGATTAAACCATCCCAGCCAAGTGTCTGTCTTGGTGGCTAAACAGGAACAGCAATGTTTCAGGGTGACCCAAAACAATTTTTTTGGGGTGTGCGCCCCCCCTGCCCACCATCAAAACACAAAATATATTAATTTAAGGTTGAATGCAACATTTTGATCCTTGAAAGATCCATGATCTTTTGTTTTAATTTTTAGAATTGAATATAGATATCTTTCCAAATGAAATATTGCTTTGACAAGAAAAATCAAAATGTTTAATTTCCGATATGTTAAAGCCTTGGACTTATTCACTTTGTTCTTTTTATTTCGTCCAAAACAATTTTACAAAGTTAACACAAATTAATTGATCATCCTTGTTTAAGCTGAAGTTACATTTTTTTAGTGAGTGTAGACTTTGTACACTTCATCCTCACACACAACAATTTCACTTTTAATAACCAACATTTCCTCCAGATGATGGGAACAGCTATGGGCACCAAAATGGCCCCACAGTATGCCAACCTTTTTATGAGCCACCTGGAAGAAGACTTCCTCAAGAACTGCACCATCAAACCCTTGTTATACTTAAGATATAGCGATGACATCTTCATCATTTGGACTGAAAACCTGCAATCTCTGATTGAGTTCCATCAGAAATTCAACAGTCACCATCCCTGCATCCGACTTTCTTTAGAATACTCCAGCACCAACATCTCCTTTTTAGATGCAATGATCAGTATCCAGAAGGGTAAAATACAGACCACAGTATACAAGAAACTCACAGACCAACATACATATCTGCACAGAACCAGCAATCACCCTAAACACACCAAAAAAGCTGTGATATACAGCCAAGCCCTCAGATACCACCGCATTTGTACTGAAGAGAACACCCGGGATTGCCAC
>NW_005842254.1:1325925-1330423 GCF_000455745.1 Alligator sinensis
CCCCCCCCCCCCCCCCCCCACCCGGTCTCTCCCCCATTGACTCCTCAATCCACGTTTTCACTGACTACCTGTCTTGTATGCATACCAGCTCAGCCGCTGGCTTCTTTACTTTTCATTCCATCCAGGAAGAGCACACACCAATTGCAGAAACTTCCTTAGCCTGACGAAGGGTTTTTGAACCTGAAAGCTTGCTTAATAATTGTTTTCCAACTATTTAAGTTGGTCTAGTAAAAGATATCAGATTCACCCAAAGAACCTTGTCTGCCTATATTTAACCAAAAAATTTTGCCCAGCTCTATAGTATCTCGAGGCTTGTGGTATGGAAACAATTTATTAGTATGTACAGGAACATATATACAGGCAATCCTCGGACTTATGACACAATTGGTTCCTGAAAACCATGTCTTAAGTCGAAACGTTGTAACTCGGAACCAATTTTCTCATATGAAACAATGTTATAAATGGGAGATTGGTTCCTGGACCAAGGCCTGATACCCTATTTTCACTAAAAATACCCCAGAATTTTGTACTCGATCAATTATAGATGAGTAATATAGCTACATTAATATGTTATATTGTAAACAGCAATCATATTGATTTGGAAGGACTTCTTTGAGGTGACTTCACTAGACTTTTTGAAAGGCTCTTGGTTGGACTTTTTGAAGAGTTCTTGACTGGAGTCTTCTCAGGACCCTTGGCTGCAGGTTTTTCTGGAGGCTTTTCTGCTTTCTTATTGAAAGTGTGCAAGGAAGTTTGGACAGATGTTCTCCAGGGAGATGAGTGATGCAGCCAACTCATTCACTGGCATGGCGTTGCATCACACCAAGTGTTGTAAAGTCAAAACTGACGTCATAAAGTTGAAACAATGTCAATTTATAAAAGTTATAAGTGCCAAGTGTTGTAACTTGAAATGTTTGTAAGTCGAGGACTGCCTGTAGAACTCCTTATGTAAAGAGGTAGCAACAGTCCTAATACTTCCTTTGCAAGGTTCTCAGGCGTAACCCAATTGAAGTCCTGTCAGACCAGGAAGTTTGCTGGTTTCACCCAAACTGTCTCTTGTGGTGCTAGATTTTCTAGACACTCTGCAGTCCTAGGAGAACTCGCTGTATGTCACAAACTCAAATTATAACCCTAATTCATGAGACAGAGTAGAGTCCAGGTTCCAGATTTTTCTTTTATACCCGTGAAAAAATTGGGCAACTTAATTTAAATCGGCGGAACTACTATTAATTTTCATTAGCATCATTCCAGTTAATGAGATGTTTAAATGAATGTGTATGCCATGTAAGTATACTATGCCTCTCTTTTTATAGAATGAGAAATCAACCTTCATATTAATATTTTCATAATTGGGGATGTGGAGTCCTTGGATACTGGCATTACTGTTTTTCTAATAATAAATATGTCATTGAGTTTTTTTTTCCATAGCAAAACTAGGGGTGGGAGAGAGGGGCACTCACACTGGGCGCTAAGTTAGGAGGGGAGCCAGAATCATCCATTGTCACTTGTCACTGGTGAGACCACTGTTGGAGTACGGCATCCCATTTTGGGCACCACACTTTAACAAAGACATGGACAAGCTTGAGAGAGCCCAAAGAAGAGCCACCCGTATGATCAGAGTCTTAAATGGCAAGCCATATGAGGAAAGGCTGAGGGATCTGGGACTCTTCAGCCCAAGGAAAAGAAACAGCTGGTAACAGCTTACCACTACACTAGGGGAGTACATCAAGGGCTAAGGAGCAACTGTTCACCAGGGCACCCAAGGGGAAAACCAGGAGTCATGGCCACAAACTCCTGGAAGACCGATTCAGGATCAACATTAGGAAAAAATTCTTCACAGTCAGGGTGTCCAGACTGTGGAATAAGCTCCCTCCAGAGGTGATGCAATCACCTACCCTGGAAATCTTCAAGAGGAGACTGGACAGTCACCTTGCTGGGGTCACCTGACCCCCAGTTATCTTTCCTGCTTGTTGCAGGGGGCTGGACTCAATGATCTTCCGAGGTCCCTTCTGGCCTTACAATCTATGAATCAAACCTCTTTGAAACTGCTACAACTTTTAGCAGAGGCACTCCATAAACATACTTTTGAGCACCACTTTTTTACCTATTTATATAAAAGTACAAACTAGGTGCTTCTACACACGTAATTAATGTGTACAAATAAACTCTGGAGCTTATTTCTCACGAGTTTATTTGTGCACAGCACCTGGAGCCACATCAGAGCAGCTTGGGCTGGCAAGGGACCCAGGGGGTCAGCCTGCCAACCCAGGGCTGCTCCAGTGGGGCTCCATGTCCTGCAGAGGGGCTGAGACAGGCAGATGGTTCACCATGGGCTAGCCGGCAGGTAGCCCTTGGGCTGAAGTATTGTCATGCCCCAGTTAGCTGCTCCAAAGCATGTGGAGCCCTGTTGGATCAGCCGTGGGCTGCCTGCCAGCTAGCCCCACACTGAAGCACTCTGTGCCCCAGCCAGCCGGGGCAGTGTCCACGCATGTTGCTGTGCACAAAAAACTCTGCAGCAGGTTAGGAGAATAAAGGACTCGATGATCTTCCGAGGTCCCTTCTGGCTTTACAGTCTATGAATCTATGAGTCCCCACCCCCATGGAGTCTACTCTCCAGCAACAACAGAAGCCCCACGGATTACCCATGCTAGGAACTCCAAAACAGTCCACAGGTGCTGCTGCTTTAAGAGCAACAGCCAGGACAGGCAGAGCATATGGTGGTAGTAGCAGCAGTTCAAACAGGGGCTGTTCAGGGCTGTTCCAATTAGGTAGTTGGATCTGGTCTATACCTGTAACAGGACAACACGTAGACTGCTTTAAAAATAGTGGATCCTAGTCTAAAATAGACCTGTGGTATCAATCTAGGTTGGACCAGTGAATTGAACTTCAGTACTAGATCTGCTCATGAATCAAGGTAGGTCACTGTCCACTGGTATGGGCATGCCAGGAGCCTTTCCAGACCCCGCCTTGCAAGGAGCCATGCGAGCTGGAGATGCTTGTCACTGATGCTGCTGCTGACTAGATGGGAGTGGAGCTCAGCCATACTCAGTTCTCTGGCACTGAGCCCACTCACAGGAGGCATGGATGTGCAGGAGCAGGGAGCAAAATGGGCTGGAGATGCCTGGCACTGACTTGGCAGCACTTAGCAATCCCTGGCAGCCCTGTGAGGCTGCAGGTCATGCTGGGAGGCATGCTTGAGCACCCCTAACCTGCTGGTCTCAGTCAGTACAGACAGTCGCGTGACCCCACTGAAGGGTGAACTTCTGTTTTGTTTACTCCTGACCTAAACTAGGGCACTTACAAAAACCTTCAAAGGTTTGAGTGATTCTGCCTTTGGCTTTTTGAATGTCTGTACCTAGCCTGGGAGTTCCCAGCATGGCTAAAACTTCTGTGCACACCTGTTTTCATAACTGTGCCCTCCCTCACCTCTTCGAACGACATCCCCCACTGCTGCCCCAGCTCTCAGAACTGCACATATCTCACACAAGTGCCCACCCACTCTCCCACAGGGTTTGCCCAGGGCACCAACTCTGCTTGTTATGCATCTGCTCTAGGGTTGGAAGGAGACCTACCTGGTCTTCCAGTCCAACTTCCTGCAGAGGTACATGATTAACTATTCCTAAAACATCTGAGACAGATGCCTATCCAGGTTCTTCTTGAAATCCTGCAAGGAACGAGATTCCAAAGTTCCCCTTGGCAGCTGTGTTGCATTGTCCTACTATTCTTACAATTAGGATTTTTGTCCTTAAAATTGGATCTAAATCTGATTGTAGGGCACATCTCATCCCTCACATTCTGCCCTCTGTAGCAAGAGAGCAATTTATCTCCATCTTCTTTATGGCAGTCTTTCACTTATTAGAAAACTGCCATTATGTCCCCACTTACTCTCCCTTTCTCCAAGTTAAACATACCTTCAGAATTTCATCCCATGACTTGCATTCCAATTTCTTTATCATCTTTGTTCCCAGCCTCTGCATCATCTCCAGTTCTTTAAATCCTGCTTAAACTGGGGTGCTCAAAACTGAACACAACACTGCAGCTAAGGTCTCAAAACAATCTAGAGTAGAGTTGTACTTGCGCACAATGCTACTGTTAAATTGCATTCACTTCTTTTTCACAATCATCACATTGCTGACTTATAGGTTCAATGATCCACCAAACCCCCTGAACCTTCTTGGCAGCACTACTGCCGAGCCAATTATCTCCCCTTGTATCCCCCGCCCCCATGTCTTTTGCAAAACATGAACACTTCTAAATGAGTATAAGAGTTGAGAGTATTAAAATGCGCACCTCACCATCCATCTTTTTTCCTGCCTAGATAAATGTATGAGAAAGTGTGTGTGTGCGCATGTATGTATATGATTTATCTTAACTGGTGATTTCTAAATTAAATTGGAAAACCCTCCAAAAATATTAATTCTGAGTCCTACTTTTCTTTCTCTTTCCTTTTCTTTCTCCTTTTCCAGTTAGGTTTCTAATTGGTTAGCTGTATTCTTTC
>NW_005842254.1:1330454-1340601 GCF_000455745.1 Alligator sinensis
CAGTCCCCTTGCTCATGCAATATAATTCCACACTCTGAGTGTGAATACTGGCAGCTCAGCAGAATGAGCCATCTGCAAGCTATAAGCTGTGTCTTTGCATGAGTAGATTTAGGATAAAAAAAATGGGCTGACCTGGAAGCCAAACGTTACTTGGCACCTTTACTATAGATTTCTACAAGGACAGCCACTCATTGTACTGAATTAATGTCCCTTCTGCAATACATGTCCCTCCCTCACCCTCACACATTTTGAAGTGTGCACACACACACAAGCGCACACACATCAGGCCACCTCAGAGATGATGTACTGGAGAATAATGAATATCAGACTTTGTAGTTAGTCCCCAGCGGATAGTTTATACTAGTGAATAATGCATATCAGACTTCAGGGTTAATCCCAAGTGGCTTGTTTTTGTTTTTAACTGGCTGGGTGTTAGTCCTGAAATGCTTGTAAATGTCTACAGTTCATGCATTGTACCGTATGTGCACATGCAGCACTAAATCCTTCTCATCTTCCTCAGGCCAGTAATCCTACTGAAGTCAATGGGACTACTCAAGTGAGTATGACATGTAGGTTGATCCTCAGATTCCCTTTCCTCTAGGATATTATCTCCCAAACAGCTCAAGCCCCACATCATAATTAGAGGAGTTCTGCCTGTTGCCAATTTTTCCTTGTCACTACTTGCTGTCTCCCTGCCTTCTTGAGCTCAGTATATTGGCTCTGATATTCCAGTCATTTGAATTACAGTGTGCGCCTTCTACTAATGAAGTCATTGGCAAAACTCCCATTGACTTCATTCTGAGCAGGATCCAGCTAAATAATGCTGACTCCTGAGAGTTGTTGCTGAGCCCTTGCAGAAAGAATGGGAGTCACAGATACCCAGGTCTTTTAAGGAATGTGGCCCTAGTGGCAGCAACTTAACTAGGAGTGGGTGAGAGGGGCACCCGGCCCATGCACCAGGTTGGGAGGGGTGCTGACCCCTCTCCCCCACAGGGCGTTCTCATGCTGGGAACCCCTAAACAGTTCCTGGCTGCTGCTGCTATAAGAAGAACAGATGTGATGGGCAGAGCAGTTCAGCCAGGACTACGTAGGAGTTCCAGGCATGGGTAAGACTGCTGCCTCTCTGCCCTCACTCCTGGAACCCACAGCAGTGTAACCACATAAACATGGAATTTCAGGCAGGCCAATTATCACTGCTGAGTGATGGGACCAGTTAACCCTCACCCCTCCCCGGTAATTAGCGTGCCTGCTGGGCAGACGTGGCTATAATGCTTCTGGTTTAGAGAGCAGCCAACATGAAACAGGTTGGTGTTCTTGAAGGCACAGTGCCCAGGGACAGTAAGTTTGTGGCCGTGGCCTTACGGTGGTCTACAAATGAATAAGTAATCATAACGGTTGTCGGACACAACCCAAACTGAAATGGCTGCAGGGGCAAAAATGAGTAGTCTAGTTCCTTTCAGTATGACAGTTAAGACCATGAGTAGAGTTACAATAGCAGTCAGTTAAAGGAATATCTTTTAAATATGATCCTCTTTTTGAGTGAATTAAAAGAGAATCATTTGATTTGATGAAAAGGCTGCCCATAGGGTTAGACATAGCTCTCTCTGTTCCTCCGTCTGTCTTGAACAAAAGACACTTGGATTGATTTAGCCTTTACTGTCATTAATTTCAATGGAGGCTAAACCAGGTTTAAAAAAAAGTTTTATAGTATTAACAACATAAATGTTTATTTAACCAAAAAATACTTTCAGTGTATAAGAAGTATGTACCTTTTCATGAATTATTTATAAAATGAAGGATTATGCTCCATTCGAAAAGAAAAATGCCCATTTTTTCATGATCAAATGCCAGCATGTGGGTAGAATTTATTTGAGTGTGAAAGCTAATGAAAGCACATATCAAATCAGAAACAGGAATAGAAAATCTCTTTGGGTGGACTATTTAAGGTCTGTGTACGTGCAGTTGCTCAAGTGTGGCGTGTAGGCAGTAATTGATTCAAAACCATTCCAGGAGTCTATGCAGCGAACATCTGGAGAAAAGCTGGCATAGAATAAATGTTTTTAACCAGTAATGGCAAGCTAAGAAATTATATAAAGGGCCCCCCAAAACTGAAATGAACCAAAATATTTACCCTTGAGTGCCAACATTTAGATATCTAATCCACATATTCATGGTTATTTTTCATAGTATATTTGTCATACCACAGTAGGAAGGCTTGGCTCTTCTAAAAATCAGGTCATTTAACTTTAACTACCTTTAATATGTATTCTGTAGTCAAAATGACAAAACTTACATGAGCATGGAAGCAAGTTGTATTTCTTTATAGAGCTGATCATGGGAAAAGAAGGAAAAGCATTTTCACTCTGTACCTAGGAGAAAAGGACATATTTCAAGGTCTTGGACACCTAAAAGATAAAATGAAGATAGAAACAGACCTCCTTTCCATACAAACTCCTCTTCCAGGAAACCCAAATCCACATGCAGAATTCTATTAGCCCTAATGAAGACACTACAGAAGGAAGTAGCATGTCTGCAAAGAAGAGATCTCATTATACTGATTGCAGCTAAGAAAATGGATTAGTAGCCTAGTAGTGATGAGAAAATGTTTAGGCAAATTGAGGTTCAAAGCCAGTGAGTGCAGTACTAAAAATAAGTCACTAACATCCATTGGGTTCATCTATATGAGGCATTTACTGTGCAGTAAACTAATTAGCTGCACAGGAAAGGTTGCACATCTACACATGCTTGTGTAGATGAATTAACCTATACATGCTTGTGTAGATAACCTAATTTAGTCTGCAGCAGTGTAGTACTTCTACTTACTATAGTAAATACTATACAAGTACTATAGGTACTATAAAGTACTTTGCAATAACTATAAAGGTAAATACTATGCCATACTAATACTATTCTATACTATACTATACTATAAAGATAAATACTATAAGGTACTATACAAGTATTATAGATAGTACTTGTATTTACTGCGGAGTAAAAATTCCACAGCCATGCAAGTGTAAATGCTGGCCTGGCTGGCTGGGGCATAAAGGTGCTTCAGTGTGTGGGCTGCCCGCTGGCTAGACCCATGCTAAAGCTCCCTCATGCCTCAGCCAGCTGCTCTGCAGCACATTGAGCCAGAGGAAGCAGCCCAGGACTGGCAGGCTAATCCCCACCCAGTCCTCCTAGCGGCCAGGGCTGCTCTGACCCAGCTTCATGTGCTGCACTCCCAGGTGCACATGAAGATGCAGCACCCAGGAGCAATAAACTCCAGAACAATAAGTCCCAGAGTTTATTGATGCGCACTAATTGCACATGTAGACGCACCCATTGACAAATAAAGATGTACAGGCAACCCTTGCCATTTGCGGGGGATACATTCTCGTATCCCCAGCGAATGGTGAAATCCATGAATAAAGCACTGCATTCATGAACGCAGTCTGCGTTCATGAACTCAATGTCCCTGGTGGCTTGGGGGAGGGTCGCATGGCTCCAGCAGTGATAACGGGAGCGCAGCGGCAATGGTGGGAACGCAGTGGCAGTGGTGGGAACTCAGCGGCAGCAAGTGTGGAGTGTTTAGAGTGTATTTAAAATGCAGGCATTTGTGAATATTCAAAACTGCAAATGCCAAACCCACAAATAGCGGGGGTTTCCTGTACTAACCAATTTAGCCAGATTATCTGTGATATTAAGATTCTGGATATTAAGCTAGATAACCACTGCAATAATATTGGCAGGATCATTCTAGCCTCTGAGGCTTCCAGAATAAGCCAAACTAAGCACTTGGGGGACTTCAAGGCATCAAGTCAACTAGCTTACAAGATTCTGTGTCTACTTCTCAGTTACCTGTGGATCCTTGAGAACATTACCACACAATGGTACAGCATGGGAATGGCCAGGACCTCCCCCAGTGGACACTGGAAAACACAAAGAAAATCATAAGCCAATGAGCAGACCTAAAGCCCTCTGACCCTAGGGAGCTACAGTGCAATGTCTGAGAAGCAGCAATGATGCAAATTAACTGCCTACAGCAGCTGCTGGTAGAGTCCTGAGGACACAGAAAGTGGATGTGAAGAAGTGGATGTGGAGCACTGGCTATGTTTTTTGGAACTGAATAATGCCATTATTATTTTTGTGCCAAAATGGATGCCCCCAAACTGATAACAAACCATCAGAAAATACCCTGAAAAAAACACTGCAGAGTGCACCAAACCATGGGAATGAATATTATTGGAACTCCTCACTTCTAGGTACTATCTAAATAAGTCAATATTGAAAGAATATACAATGGATAGATGACACTATCCACATTACAAACCACACATTTTTCAATAGAACAAGGAACAAGAGTCCACCAACATACTGCACTAGTACTTTGCAGCTACTCAATGCTTTTTTTTAGCTCAGTCTTCACAGGCAAGGTCAGCTTTCAGACTACTGCAACTGGCAGCACAGTTTGGGGAGGAGGTGAGCAGCCAACAATGGCAAAAGAACAGGTTAGGGACTACTTAGAAAAGCTGGGCATGTACAAGTCCATGGGGCCAGATGGGATGCACCCAAGGGTGCTGAAGGAGTTGGCCAATGTGACTACATAGCTGCTCGCCATCATCTTTGAAAACTCATGGTGAGTGAGAGAGGTCCCAGATGATTGGAAAAGGGCAAATATAGTGCACATCTTTAAGAAGCGAAGAAGGAGGATCCAGGGAACTGTAGACTGGTCAGCCTCACCTCAGTCTCCAGAACACTCATGGAGCAGGTCCTCAAGGAATCCATTTCTAAGCACTTGGAGAAGAAGGTGATTAGGAACAGTTAGGTTGGATTCACTAAGGGAAAGTCATGCCTGACAAACCTGATTGCTTTCTATGATGATAGAACTAGTTCTCTGGATGTGGGGAGAACAGTGGATGTGACTTTAGGAAGGCTTTTGGTTGGGTCCCCCACAACATTCTCGCAAACAAGCGAAGGAAATATAAGTTGGATGGATGGTCTGTAAGGTGCATAGGAAATTGGCTGGATCATCACGCTTGGAAGGTAGTGGCAGCTGGCATCAAGTGGAGTGGCCTAAGGGTTGGTCCTGGGACGTTTTTTAAAATATTTTCATCAATGACCAAGAAGATGAGATGGAGTGCACTCTCAGAGAGTTTGCAGGTGACACCATGCTGGAGGGAGTAGTAGATAGGTTGGAGGGTAGGGCTAGGATTCAGAGAGACCTAAACAAATCAGAGGATTGGCCTAAAAGAAATATCATGAGGTTCAGTAAGGAAAAGTACAAAGTCCTGCATTTAGGATGGAAGAATCCCATGCACCAGTACAGGCTGGGGGCTGACTGGCTAAGCAGCAGCTCTCCAGAAAAGGACCTGGGGCTTACAGTGGATAATAAGCTGAATATGAGCCAACAGCGTGCCCTCATTGTGAAGAAGACTAACAGCATACTGGGCTGTATTAGTAGAAGTTTTGCCAGCAGATCATTGGCCACATCTGCTGCCAGCAGATCAAGGGAAGTGATTATTCCCCCTATTCAGCACTGGTGAGGCCACGTCTGAAGTACTGTGTCCAGTTTTGGGCCCGCACTATGGAAAGAATGTGGACAAATTGGAGAGAGTTCAGTGGAAGGCAACAAAAATGGTTCGGGGGCTGGGGCACATGACTTCTGAGGAGAGGCTGGGGGTATACTGGACTTATTTAGTATAGAGAAGAGAAGACTGTGGGGAGGGGGGGGGATTGAATAGCAGACTTCAACTACCTGAAGGGTGGTTTCAAAGAGGATGGAGCTGAACTGTTTTCAGTTGTGACAGATGACAGAACAAGGAGCAATGGTGTCAAGTTGCAGGAAGAGAAGTTTAGGTTAGATATTAGGAAAAACTTTCTCACTAGGAGGGTAGTGAAACACTGGAACGGGTTACTTAGACAACTTGTGGACTTTCCATCCTTGGAGGTTTTTAAGACTCAGCTAGACAAAGCCTTGGCTGGGATGATTTAGTTGGGGATGGTCCTGCTTTGAGCATGGATTTGGGCTAGATTACCTCCTGAGATTCCTTCCAACCCTAATTTTCTATGATTCTATGATTTCACACCCATAGAGAAGAGAGATGTATCTGAGGGCTTGTCTACTAACCAGGCACAAACACCCAGTTAAGAGCATACCTAAATGCAAACAGAATAGTGGTTGATATCACAAGGAGAGATTTCTGCCTCTTGAAATCCTAAATCAAAATATGACAACAATTGGAATAGGCCTATTCACCTTTAACAACAGGAAGTACATAATCTCAGTAAATTACTGCTCTAATTTCTGGGTCATTGCCTCTGTGGAGGAACTCAGGCAAGAAATGTGATCAGGGAAGTGATGGCATGCTTTGCAAGGTGTGATAGTCCCACCATGTTGTGCCCAAACAATGAGACACAGTGTCTTGCAGCAGAATTCAGACAATTCAGGACCAAATGAGAATCTGAATGCAAGGCACCTTGCAATAGGAAGATAAAATCAGCAGTTTTATCAACAGCCAAGAGGTTGATGGGAAAGGCAAATGAGACTGACAAAGACCCTTATGTAATAGTGTTGGATCATCAACATGCACCCAAGGGACTAGATAGCCCATAACAAGAACTGAGGGTCTGGAGAACCAAGGCTATTACTACAATATTGTGGCCAATACTACTATCATTGTTTCAAAAAGGCTATTGAAAAATTGACATGGATCAGAAAATTATTACACAAAAGTGTGCCTTTTACTGAGTGCCTAAAGCAGCTCCATTTATTTAATATATGAAAGAGATAGCTGAAATGATTTGACCAATAAGTACCTTGATGAGGAAGGGTTTTCTGTTAATCTAGCACAGGCGTGTCAAGCATACGGCCCATGGGCCAGCTCTAGCCCACGGAACCACTCTGTCTGCCTCACTGGACCACTGGAGAGCTACTAGAAGTTGTTGGGCAGGGCTAAGGGCATGACCTTTTGCAGATTTGGGATACTTGGGCCCCAATGGACATGGCCTTCAGTGGCAGGAGGACAAGTGAGGGCTGATAAAGCCTCGGTTGCCCTGCAGCCACTTGGCCCGTCGCCATTGCCACCACTGTAGCACAGGATCATTTGGCCCATTCGCTTACCCCACCTCCTCTGTGCCAGAGTTGGAGTTGGAGCTATTGTTTGCCCTGTGTCAAACCTGGAGCCAATACCACCACATGCCCTGGGCCAGAGCCAGAACTATCACCACCCCTGCGTGCCCTGGGCCGGAGCTACTACCAGCTATACCCCAGGCTGGAGCCACTCTCTGTGCCCTAGACTGGATCCAGCACTGAAGGAGTGCCTTGGTCTAGATGCATTCTGGGACATGAAGTGAGTTTGACACCCCTGACCTAGCAGAAAAAGTTATAAGGTCAAATGGCTGGAAGCGGAAGTATACACATTTAGACTAGGAGTAACTTGCAACTTTTAATAATGGGGTAATTAACCACTGAAACATGGTTCCAAAGGATGTGATGAATTTCCTATCTGTGACAGGCTTTTATGCGAAGAGAAGAAATCTTTCTGAAAAAAAAACTATTATCACCCAAACAGATAAAAGAGAGGGCAGGGTTGCACCTTATAGATTAACTGGTCCAGTGAGGCATGAACTTTCTCAAGCAACAGCCTATTTTATCAGATGCTATAACACCCAAACAACAGTTGTGGACTTGGTGCAGAAACTGTGGCATGAGGTTTTTGACTTGTACCTTGCAGGAGGTCAGATTCCGTCTGTTCCATCTATGAACATTAGCCTGATCATCTGTGAATACTTCTGATTGGCTACATTTTAAAATGGGTTCTCTTTCCCATTAAGCAACATTTTCTGTTTGGAGGTGTTTATGTATGTTATCAGGGGAAATGTCACTTCTTTATTTAATCTTGTGATTTTTTTCCAGAAACATATTTTTTCTGTCTTGAGATGTTTGGGTTTGAGAAAGTCTCAACAGACTCCAAAACCAGTCTGATGCAGGCAGGGACTTCCCAGAATTCTTGAACTTCCCTATGAAATACATAAGGGTGAGGGCAAGAGAAAACACTGATGATTCAGACATTGCTGACGGACACAGGCTAAAAGAACATGGGTGAAAATAAGAAAACAACAGGCTTCTAAATGAAAATGTTTCTCTTGTCCCATTAAGGGCTTAGTCTAGAGGGTTGAAAGCACTTGGCATCTTCCAAGAGGAGCTCAACACTTCGAAAGGTCAAGCTTAAAGAAGCCTGGGAATCTTTTAAGAAAAGAATAGCCCCTAAATACTCCCATACGTAGCAAGCCCTGTCTTACCTGCTTTGTATTTCCTTTCTTTATCCTTCTCCCTTCTATGCTTTATAATGATTTCAAGTATTTCTTTTTAAAGCTCTGTGTGGTATTAAAGTTTATAGAATAGGGACCCTGTTCTGCCCATACTGGTACTTATGCAGCATATATCTTTGTATTTTGTGTAGTTTAAATGACAAAGTGGTGAACTGTGGCTCATTATAATACTGCAGTTGCTATTCTATCTGCCCTCCTAGAATTTGGGGCATGGTCTGAGCAAACTTGCCAATTACACGAATCAGGGAGTGTCAATTGAAATGTTACAACAGAGGCAGTGACTACATTAAGAGGAAAGTTCAAGTCCCAAAATAGCTATAGGTATCTAAAGCTAAGCAAGCTAAAAGCCCTACTTCAACATTTTTACTCATTCTGAGTAGTACCATCCTTTTCCTATTGCACAGAGTTGAGGGTTGTGATGCTAAAGGATAATGATGATGGTATTTTATCATGCTTTTAATTTGGGGTGCTTTGAAATACCAAACTAACGGGACCTCCTTTTTCACAGGTTCTAAAGACCCACAAGTGACATTGCCTGACTTTAGTCTTCAAGCCTGAAGTTAGATATTAAAGGAAAATAGTCTGTCCCTTTCAAGGAAAAGGGGTCTCAAGAAGCTACCTCTGGCTGATTAGCAAGCCAGTCTTGGAAGGAGTTAAATGATGGTAATAAAGGGCATAGAGCAATCAGCTGGAAGGCAAGCTATAAGAGGAAATCTGGTTTCTGTGGCTAGCCTTGGGTAGAGAGATGAGGAGGGAAGTATCTCTGAGCACTGAAGCCCAAGTTGTTCATTGGAGAACCTTTGTTTGTTATTATGTGAATTTTTATCAGAATTAACAAACTGTGCCCTGAGGGAAGAGTCTGAAAGAGACTCATGTGGTATTAGTACTGAACCAGGCAAACAGGCCAACAGCCTGATAGGCATCTCTGCCTTTAGTCACCTAATCAGTAGTACCTTGGCCTACACTTTTCAAAAGTGACTCAGTGACTTCAAAGCCTAAGTCCCATTTCAAAAGTGTCTGAGGAGCCCAAGTGTCATTGAAAATCCATGGGACATTGCATGTGCCCTCCCAGCACAATGCAACAATGTGTAGAACTACCTGAGCTACTTAGGAATGAGAAGCTCAGTACCTGTGCTGACACAGGACTTAATCAGTCTGGATGGAGTGTCGCGATGACACAGCTATGCTAGTTTTGGGAATTGAGCTGGTATCTCCCCATGGTGCTGCAGTGTAGATGTATTAGCTTGTTTATAGGATCATAGGAAAGCAGGACTGGAAGCAGTCTCACTAGTCTAGCCCCCTAATCAAGGCATGAGCTAGTATGGGTATCCTGACTATATACTGTGCCTGGTAAACATACCCATAGTTTCTAATGGCCAGGATTTTCAAGATGTTTAGCTGCTCGAATATTAAAACCTATAAAATCTGCTCCTAAGTTACTTTTGAAAATAGAACTGAAGATCCTGAAGTCACTTAGATACTTTTCAAACTTTTACCCCTCATTTCCCAAGGTGCCTCAGTGGCTGCAGCTCCTATTGAAGTCAGTAGGAATCATGGATGCTTAACACTTTCCAAACCCATGCCTGTCTTAGGTGCCTAATTGGGATTTTAATGTTCAACTGTAGGCATCTGTGTCATGTAGATTTAGGCCAAAATTAGGACTCATTTCTCATTATAATCCATTGTGGAACATGAACACATTAATACAATTTGTGTACTTTATATGTGTTAACCTCCTAGACGTTGACCCCAGCACCAGACACAACAGCTTGCACATCTGCCCACAAGGACATGTAATCTCCTCCCTGCCATGTGCCCACAACTGCCCAGT
>NW_005842254.1:1340701-1341304 GCF_000455745.1 Alligator sinensis
CCAGTCGAGGAATGCCTGCCCCAGCTTGTGGGGTCTCTGCTGCTGGCAGCAGGCAGAGGGAGTCATAGGGAACTAACCCCAGGAGAGGATGTTGCTTCTGGCACTAGATCCATGCCACTAGTAGTCTTGAACCTGCTCTGGTGAGGTGCTGGGACTGACATTCAGATGATTATTGGTCTCAGCCCTCCCACTGGAGTCTTGAATCCTGATTATTAAAAGTGCCCCTAATCTGCAGGACATTTAAAGGGAAAGTCTTAGTTTTCCATGGGAACGTATATTTCATGGCTTCAGGAAAACAGCCATGTCATTGTATTGAAAGCAGACTAATTTTTAGGGGCAAGCAACCAAGGCAATGACAAGTCATTCAATGTACAAGTGAGAGCTGAGAGAAACCCACACTTTAGCCTCTGTCTGAGACCTGCTTGGGCCTAATAATAGTGCTGATTACAGTATGCACCATAATCACACATCTCTAGCATGTACTGGATTCTTCAAGTAGTTGGCTCATAGTTTTGAGTTTTTACCAGTTCACCAGAAAGCTAAAGATCAGGAATTCAAGCAGTAGCAAAGAGAGAGAGAGAGAGAGAGAGAGACAGAATGCCG
>NW_005842254.1:1341335-1344454 GCF_000455745.1 Alligator sinensis
CGAGACAGATCCCTAATAGGAAGCTCTACTGGAGGCCCTGTTTTTAGTAAAAATAATAAAGCCATCTGATATAGAGATTGCCTGATAAGGCAAAAGACTGTCATTTGACAAGAAATGGCAAAGCCTGTGGAGCCATTTAGAGCTGTGTTGTAGAATTATTTCAAAAGGATTATCAACTGCAACTACTTTGTGCACCCCATATGGGTATAACTGTTTACAGGAAAAAGATAGTATCACCAGATGTTTATCTACTGTGTCTATTTTTGTGTTTTTAATTTACACCTGCAATTATTTGAAGGCATAAAAAAGCATGTTTTAAAAATTATATCTTTGGTGACTAATACCTGGGTGAAAATTGTGTGTGTCCTGGCCACAGCTTCAAAATCTTCTGGTGTGTTTCCCTGCATGCGAGATAGAGAGAGAAAGGGAAACAGGCAGACAGTGATTCAGGCATAGCATAACATTTGAACACAATTAAGAAAGAACAGGAGAGGCAGCACATAAGAAAGCAAACTGAGCTGGGTGTACAGGGATGGGGCAATATCAGGTTATCATGTTGTAGTTAAGCCAGCTGCAGCTGCTGCCAACAAAAACCAAACCTAGCTTGCTTCTTGGCTGAAAACTTAAATATCAACACCCTTTAATTATGCATAAAAAGATATACAAAGCTAGCAGGTTTTAAAGTACTGTTATTAATTGCACTAAATGTTAGTGAAAGATTGAATTATTCATCGTGATAGTTCTCAGGGGTTTCTTGATTAAGGAAAATAAAAAGAATTTGACATGAATATCTCATTTCAAATGGCCTTCACAGTTTGCCTAATCCAAGGAACACAGACATACTTCATGGAAGTGTAGATCTGTGGAAAATGCATATATCTGCTAGTTCCATAGCAACCTTCTAGGATATACCTGCATCTAGTCCCATAAACCCCATATATCAAAAATAATCTCCAGTAGGTTTCCTGTAATCAGTGGATTTTGCTATACTAATAACACCTTTCAGCTAGGGACAGACATTCAAAAAGCCTGAGCCTGAATTGATTCAATCTGTGCAAGTTAGTCTAACCTGGCTAGGCTAAATCACTTAGTAACTGCACAGACATTCCAGAAATGCAGGCACATGCCTGCAGTGGCTCAGGCTAGAAGCCAGGGGGCACTAGAACAGCTCTCCCATCCCTTCCATAGCACTGAGCTGAGGGGGGGAGGGGGCGTGGCCAGCCCCTGGCAGGATGCTATGATTAGCCCAGCAGGGAATTGATAATAGTGTTTATCACCCCATTAAGAAAACAAGAGGGACATTACCAGCTACCTGTTGATTATGGCTGTTGATTCAGCACAGGCCATACCTAGCATGTGGTCTGCTAGCTAATATACAGACACCTCTCTGCTAGGCAGAGGGGAGGGAGGAATTCCTGTTTAGCAGGGAGTGGTGAGGGGGAGGAAGGGGCAGTCCGCAGTCTCTGGAGCTGCAACCAGGGAGCAGAGGGGAGGGACTAGCCCTGCTGTGGAGCAGTGAGCCCCATCCAGCCCCAAGAACATGCTGGGATGCTGGGGAGTCTGATTTATCTTAAACCAGCAAGGGGTCTGGGACAAACATTGCATAAACTGGTTTGAATCAAATCAGTTAAGTCTGATACTACTAGAAACCAGGTTTATCTCAAACTGGTTTCAGCCATTTTCAAACTGGTTTCTATGCACTGAACATCTGTTCTATTACAGGTTTAAACCAGTTTCTGTTCACTTAAACCAGTTTATGTGTAATGTCTGTCCTTAGCTTTCATGTACAAAGCTACAGTAAATCATTATATTTTCCTCCAAGGTCAATACTTTTTTGTGATGTCTGTCACCAGGAAAAGAGTATGTAACACATTTCACTGAGATTTTTCTATACAAAGAAAGAGAGCCACAAGACATTTGACCAACCATATATATAGATATAGATCTATATCTAGATCTAGCTCTATATAGCTATATAAAGCTATATAGATCTAGTTCTAGATCTATATAGATATAGATATCTATATCTATATAAATATCTATTAGGGCTGTGTGAAATTTTGCCAGCTGTTTTGATTTGACACTGTTTTGACTCATTTTGAGCTTGAAACCGCGAAATCGAATCAAAACGAAGGGCTTCGAAACAGCCTTGAAACAAAACAAGAGTAGCTGAAATGTTCAAAAGTTTTGAAATGTTTCAATTTTTTAAGCCAGCAGCAAGGTGGTAGGAGACAGGGGAGAACCAGAGCTGCGCTCCCAGCAGCAGCCAGGAGCACAGCCCTGGCTCTCCCCATCTCTGGCTGCTGGGCTGCAGGAAGCCAATCACAGCACACGTGAAGGGAACAGAGCCCAAGCTCAGTTCCCCTCCCAAGTGCTGTGATCAGGCTGGAGATGGGAAATCAGCCAGCTGGGCTGACTTCCCATCCCCCACACTGGATCAGGCCTAACCCCAGCACTATGGTCAGGCTGGGGAAATGAACTCAGCCCAGCTGTGCTGAGTTTGTTTCCCCAGTCCTGATCATCGGGCTGGAGGTAGGAACTCAGCCCAGGTGGGCTGAGTTCATTTCCCCAGTGCAATGGTTGGGGCTCGGTAAATGAACTCAGCACAGCTGGGCTGATTTCCCAACCCCAGCCCAACAATTCTTTCCCCAGCACAATAGTCAGGTGGAATGTTGAAACAGGATTGAGAGAGCCTCACTGTTTCGATGAAGTGAAATGGAACAGCTGTTTTGACTTGAAATGAAATTCAAAACAAAACGCTGTTCCATTCAAACCTCAAAACTCAAGTCAAAATGGAACAGTGCCATTTTGCACAGCCCTAATATCTATCTATCTATCTATCTATCTATCTACTAGCAAATTGTCTGTCAGGGAAGGGGGGCTGGCAGGGACTGAGCCCAGTGTCCAGCCGTCCCTCTGCCCCTCACTTGGGTCTGACTCTGCCCCACCTCTTCCCCATGGTTTGGTTCCAACCCCACTCCACCCCTCCCTCCTTTGCATCTGACCCCACCCCTCTTCCCCCAGTTCAGCTCTGAGCCTGTCCCCCTCCCCCTGGTTTGGGTCTGACCCTGCCCCCCATTTAAGAAAGACCCCACTCCCCCTCATTCAGGTGCAACCCA
>NW_005842254.1:1344464-1352443 GCF_000455745.1 Alligator sinensis
ACCCTGCCCTACCCCCTGGTTTGGGTCTGGCCCTGCTTCCCCCCCTCCAGTTCGGGTGTGCTCCCCCATTCGGATATGACCCCACCCTGCCATTTGGGTCCAATGCCACCCCACTCCCCTTCCCCCTGGTTTGAGTCCGACCCCACCCCCTCATTCATGTCTGACCCCGCTCCCCCTCCTCTGCTCCTCTTCGGATCTAACCCCGCTATGATGGAGGGGCTCCCACTTTTCCTCAAGTGGCCCTGGCACTTTTAAAGTGCTCTACCCAATTTTATTTTTTTGCCTTTGTGGAGGTAGGATGGAGGGAGCTGCCACACCAGAGGTTTGAGGAGGAGGCAGGGCAGGGCCATCAGACGGGCTCCCATTTTAACACAGCTGGCTCCACCCCCAGCCTCCCAGCCCACTCAGCCAATCTGTGCATGCTCAGTTGAGCATAATCATTATGGACAGACAGACAGATAGATTACACATACACACACATATGTATGTATGTATGTATTTTTAATAACTTGAGAAAATTAATGTTCAGTAGAAAGTATGTGGCATCCCATATCTGCTAGACTTTCTTCGTGTTTCTTGGCCAGAGGTGGAAGTTCAAATTAGCGCAACTTCACGAAAGGCAGATTCTATCACAACATTGTTTTTCAGGGCGGTCATATAAAACATGTCTCCAAAAGAGAAATGTCCTCTTTTTGGGTGTCATGACTCACCGCCATATATATTCTCTAGATTTAGTACGGTGGTGGTGGTGTTCAGACCCCTGCTACACATTATGTATAGTACACAATTAACTGGTTAATCACACAATATATTTAGATTGGCCACAAGTGCAAAGTAATTATCACACAATTAGCTGGTTAATCATGCAATGAAGTTAGACAAGCCACACATGCAAAGTGATTATCACACAATAAAAATGTCCATCCAGCTATAAAAAGAGCCAGCCAGTTATATAGTTAGTGCTTGAAAATGTGTAGCAACTCTATTGCTGGTTTCTGTCCAGCTTTAATTTGAACATGTAGCAGGGCCCTCATAGATGCCTGGAAACATATCTAATGGAGTAATAACTTATTGTATTTCCAGGTAATAGGGAAGGGATAAGAGCCTGTAGGTATAAGCGGTAACACTGTAATTAACAGGGGAGAAAAGATTACTTGTTTGAATAAGAATTTTCAGAATCGTGATTGAGCTCAAAATTCTCATTAGACACCATTTGTGGGATTGACCCAAAGTTTGCTGAAGCAAATGTGAAGACTCTTTACATGAGGTCAATGGGCTTTTGAATAAATCAACAATTATAAAGCACTCTCTTGGGATCAATGCACGTAACTGAGCTGAAGTCAATGGAATGATGAGAATTTATATCATTGGAAGATCTGGCATATATATTATTGCCTGGCATTGTATGTTAATAAAGGGAAGGTATAATCTTGATTTTATATGAACCTTCCATTTTAATTGTAGTATCAGTAAATGTTGATGAACACTCCTGTTTCATTAGGGCAGGCTTGTTCCACTTGGAGATCATGCAAAATAAGTGACAAGCTCAACTGGCTCAAATAAAAAATATTAGAGGTGCCCTTTTTTTTGTCCAACAGAAATCAGAAAAAGAAGAGTCTATGTAAAGAATCTGGATCGCTAAAGGATGAAAGGACACAGATTGTATGTAGAGGCACCTAGCATCAGAACAGCATTTGGGGGTAAGGAACGAGGGCCGTTGCCTAGAGTCCTAAGCTTTGAGGAGTGTCATTAGGCTAAGCTAGGGCAAGGCTTTGAGTGTGCAGGTACAGGAGAGCAGGACCCACATTTTAGCTGCTCCTCAGGGCTCCCTGGGTGTGTCCAGACATTCACGGACATGCATTTTACAGTGCTGCAAACTGCATGTACTGCATATACAGGCATTCGCTGTGCTGCTAATTTGCAGTGTGGCAGGGTTTTTTGACACTGGGAGATCCCAGTTTAAAAAAAAACACTTCTGAAAAAAGTGGGGCAGCACATGTGATGGCAGTGTGCGCCACCTGAAATTGGAGCCTGGCCAGCTAGAGCCATGCTCCAGCTGCTGGCCAAGCTCTGTGTGCCCCAATTGCCACCACTGGAGCACTGACAGGCCCCCAGGGCCCCATGTCAGGCTGCTGGGGCCAGCCTGGCTTCAGGTGCTGGCTTCAGCTTCCCCTACCCCACCCAGAGTATTTTTCCCTGTGCTAATCCCATGGGCAGGGGCATGTGCCAGGGCAAAAAGCAGTGGCATGAATTTGTGCTGCTGCTTTTTTCACTGTGGCAACGGCGTGCCCTTGCTCATGGTGATGCAACCCATGAGTGTAACACTGACTGTGCCTAGCACAATAGTCTTAATCTATGATTTTAAAGTATGGACATATTGTTATAGAGTAATTTACTCCAAATTTTATTCTGTAGTTTATTTACTCCATTGTAAGGAGCATACACATCACCAAGTAGTAGCTTGTTCACCTTGAGCAGTGTTAACAGACATGAAGCTGACTAGGGGAGTGGGCACACTGCATTCACACTGTAGGAAGTTCCTATGGGGTAAAGTTATCACAGGGTAAATTTACCCCAGAAAAGGGACACTTATGATGCACAGCTGTACTACATAAAGTGTCACCCTCCATTTTTACTATAGATTAAGATCTGTTTACTCCATAGGAATTGTGTTGCATGTCCATACCTGAAGGCTCCTAGACCCTTAGGGAGTGACAGTAAATGATGATGATGGTGATAAATGTTGTTTTTTGCCCATTACTATCTGTGCTTTTGTAGTCAATCTACAATGTGAAGTGGTCGATATGGGATTCTTCCCAAAAGGCAAATTCATGACAGCTAATATTATATTATGAATGGCAGGTTATCAAACAAGGAATCAGTCAGCAATCCACTCATACAACCTGTAGCAAAACTTGGATGTACAGAAGTAATTAAAAAAGATGAAGATCCAACCAAAACATGGTAGCCAGTACTGACAGTGTGCGTTATTTTAATTACAGAGTGTCCCTGAACATATTTTAGGGAATTTCACATTGTTATGAACAGACTGAAATGATCCATTTATGGAACTGCAATTTCCAGTCAAGTTACTGGAAAAGTCTGCCTCTGACAGTCATCTTGTGGTGTCATGGAATGACAGTTCCTTAGAAATGGGTTTCAGTTAAGTGAAAACATCCTGGCACATTTATACAGAATTCAACCACAGCATTGTTGTGATGCTGCATCATAGGAATCAATACATGATTGATTGACCAGCCTTGCCCTGAATGGGTATAATAATTTGCTTCTTAAACTACCACCTGATGTTTTGGCAAATAGAAAAGCTGCACTAGAGCCAAATCTGTAATTACTTTACTAACAGCGATGACATGTTTGCCTGTTCAGCGCAATCCCATTTTCTTGCTTCTGTTGTTGGCTACAAACGACTCAGTACTACAGCAATAGAAGGTTTCTTCCAGCATCTGCCTCATGGCAGGATGATCTTAAACCTAGACTTTGTGCAGGTTTTAAAGATAACTTCTTACAACAAAGAAGAAAAAGATACACATGAAACACACAGTGACTTTATATGCATTGTAGAAAAAGAATAACAGGCACATTCTAAAATTTTAATAGAAAACTAAGTTCTTCCAGTGGGTTCTGTTGAGTACAGCAGAACCCAGTTCCTGTGTTGAGTCCATTGCAGAATGAAGCCACAATTTGTGCAGGTAATTTAAGAGTAGTTGCAAATTCTTGCTAAAATTAGTAATGGAGGATGTGACCACATGGTCCTCAAATATCAGTTGTCCTTAGATTTTCAGTCAAGTCTGGGATCTGACCTGTACTCATTATTCTGTTTTATTCATGTTCCTGTCTCACTAAAGCATCTAAGCATCTTCCTGCAGGGAGAGTTGTGGGTAAAGTACTATTTTGTTTTAAGAAGGTTTTGTTTACTTGATTTGTTTTTTGTTTGCTAAATGTTTAGAAAACATATGTACTAGATATTAATTATCTCCATAGAGGGAAACCCCTATGGAAGAAACTATGTCATAGCTTTATTACATTTTATTAATAAAGAGTTAATGGAAGTAATAAATAATTTAGAAAACTTATTACACTTCATTGACTACAAGGGCTTCTTAGATAGGCAGCTCCCAAACTGTGTGAGTGTGTGTATGCATATGTGTATGCACACACTCATACGTACAAATCATACATAATGGATTAAGTTAGTTAAGCTATTCATTCTCATGTATGAGAAGGGGCAATGACCTGTGGCTGCCTATACCATACATCACTTATTTAAAATTTATTCTGTATTTTTCTGGGATATTTTCTCACCTGTTTTATTTTGTGCTAAAAAAAATAAAATCATGCAGGAATATATGTTTTCTTAAAAAGTGCTTTTTTCTTCCTTTCCTACAGCAGCAGCTGCCTGTGATGTTATTGTCTTTTATTGCTGGTGGGCTTTTTGAGCATTTGCCAACAATTTAGTGTGGGGAGTCATATAATTTGCATTTAAATGGGGGATGGCAGGAATGGGTGTGGTTATATTCATCAACACCAGGTGAGTTATAGCAGTAGATTCCAGCTCACCTGGAGTAATTAATTCAATGAAAAGTTAATTACAATGGGAAAAAAAACCCCATGCATTCACTGATGTCAGTCTTTAATGGAATAGAAACTTAAATGGTATTTTAAAATACCACTACAGCCTGTCCTAAATGGCTTCCACAAATCTCTCTGCTTAACCTATATGTATCAGTGTCTGTTGGTGTTCCATTTTTATGCTGTTAACTGGTTTCCCTGAGTTTTCTGGCATGTAATCTGGAATATTTCCAAATGTTCTGTATATTTTAAGTCATTTAATTAAAAAAAGCTTTAATCAGAGATGTATAAGTCGGTCAAAGTATTTTCCCCTTAATAAAACAGTATAATGAGTAGGGCTGTGCAAAGCTTTGGTCCCTGATTCAATTTGGTGGAGATTCAGCCTGATACGGTGGCTGAATTTCCGAATCCAAACTGAATCAGAGGACCCTTTAATATCTCCATATCTAATTGGAACCCTCTGAATCAATTCAGAGACATTTGGAAAGATTTGATGATTCAGACATAGACACAGCTTTAAATGTTTTTTCTACATAGCCCTAGGTAGCAGGCGGCTTGTGAATGCTGCGATGCTGGCGTGAATGGAGTGTCCCACACTGGGGGACTCCCCAGCGTGCTCAGCAGCAGACCTGGAAGTGGACCAGAAGCACATCCGGTCCACTTTTGGGTCCGCTGGGGAGAGCGCGGACCTGCCCCATGCCCCCCGGCTCGGCAACTGGTGCCTCCTGGGTTTGGGCGGGCACCCGGGGCCCCTCTGTGGCTGATCACCAAGCTGGGAGGGCGTGGGGGGCCCCCCTGCACTCTCCCTGGCAGACCCGGAAGTGCAAAGTACTTAATTGGGTGATAAACACTGTTATCAAGAACCTGGTCCACTTCTGGGTTCGCTGCTGAGCACATGGGGGAGGCTCCCCCACACTCCTGTGGGATGCTCCATCCACCCCAGCATTGCAGCTTTCATGAGCCATGCCTGGTACCTCAAGGTATGTAGAAAAAACACTTAAAGCTGTATCTATGGCTGAATTGCTGATTCAGTGAATCAGCATCAAATCTTCATATTCGGATTTGGACGAATCAAATCAGGGGCAGTGATCTGAATCAACGAATCGAATCACCGTCCCTGATTTGGGTTGAATCCAAATCTGAATCGAATAGGGCCCATTTCACACACCCCTAATAATGAGTATGGAGATCAACTGAGTGCAACCAAAATTATATTAAATGGAGTGAAATTCAAAATCCTTTTGTGCAGATTGTTGCAAACTACTGACATAAGTTTTAGTAATGATCCATAGCCCACAATTTCAAAAATCACTTGTGCTTGTTTGTGTCCAGTTTAAACGGAGGTTGATTTTTATAAAACAGTCAGTACCCATTGTCTGGAAACTGAAGCGCTGATATAAAATGAGCACTTTTGGATATTTAAGCCACGGCTGCTTCTCTGTTGAGCACCACATGGCATGTATGACGCAACCCTCAAGGATGAGATCTATTTCTGTGACTGGAAGCTTCATGAAGGCAAAGGGTCTTCTCTGTTCACAACTGTTGCTGCCCTTTCACTGATTGTGTTTGGAGGTGAGCTTGTTCAATACTTCTGAGGGTGCACCTGGCAGGATTTGATGCAAACTTTGTCACTGTGTACTTGGATTAGCTAACTAAGCTTAAAAAGAGATGTTAAATTGGGTAGAGGGACAGACATTGTATAAATCAGTTTGAGCCAAATCAGTTAAGTCTACATTCAACCAGATTTATCTCAAACTGGTTTCAGCCATTCTCAAACTGGTTTATGTGCATTGAACATCTGTTCTGTTACAGGTTTAAACCAGTTTCTGATGACTTAAACTGGTTTATATGTAGTCTGTCCCTAGCCACCATGTTTATGATCCATTAAAAATGAAGGTTTATGGGAATATATTTACAATTTAATGTGAATTTATTTGAAACAAAAATGGTCTAACTGGAAGGGCCTTGTGTCCCAAATTTTAATGAGTTAAATCATTTTTAATACTGGACTTTTATCATGAAGCTGGCAGTGCCACATGCTTTAGATGAAACTCCAGCCCCATTGTCACCAAACTACCAGGATTTCACCCCTTGTGTGTTAGAAAATAAGGAGAGGAAGAATGGATCCTGTTATGATAGTACAAGAGAGCAAATTCTATCTCCTTTTATAGGTAGTTAAATATTTCTGGTGTAGTTTAGCATCCTTCTAATAAAGATACTGGAATCAGACGAAGGAGTCTGTTTTTCTAATGTATGAACATTAACTATGGGGTTTGTGACACACTGATTTTAGGTGGCTCAGAGAGCTCTTAGCCCCTGTATTGCCCACACACTAAGGAATGTAAACTAGTTTGAAGCACCCTTTAGGCATCTTAAAGTTATACCACTCAAGGGCAGATTTATCTTGTGTTCCACAAATGTGTGGCCACTCCCTAGAAATAAGCTGCCCACGTTTCAGTCATCCAGCATCCCAGGATGCACTGTCCCCTCCCCTCCCCCCCCTGTTCTGTGCAGACAACTCACAGCTGTAGCACCTAGTCAGCCCCCTGCTTGCCAGCCCTCTAGTGGCAAGTCACAGCAATGCAGGTCAGGGATGGTCAGAGAAAGTTTTTAGCCTGAACGTGTAACTAACCACTCTAAACTTGAACTGACATTAACACCAATCAACATCTGAGATGCTTAAAGTTCAACATGTAACAAGGCCCTCTGAAGAGAACTTTCTAAAAATGGAAGTCCAGGAAGTGTATTCAACATACTTAATTTCAGGGTAATATATTGCCAGATTTTGTCCCATTACAGTATTCGGGTAATGTTCAGTAGAATAACATATGGATATTAGCAAGTAGAGAGACATTCAATGGGAATTAAAAAAAAATACACTGGTTATTGTGGGGATTTTTCTCACAACCTTTGTCAAGGAGCAGAAAGCTTAATGTAGAGCTACATAAATTCCAGCCTGCAAATGGGTTAAAGCTACATAGAGCATATGTGGTTAGAATTGTGACTGTATTTTCCTACTCCAACTCCTCAGCATAGCTAAGTCGTTTCAGTGGAATGCCCCATCAGTGTGGCTCGATTATTTCTGGTACTTGATGTAACTAAGTATATCTACCCATCATTGCATTGTGGGATCTACCCAGTGTGCTCCTAAGGGCATATAGCACTCCCAAGCAAAAGAAAGAAGGGCCATAGCCATGCTCCTTTCACAGTAGCTCACAAAAAATGCTCACTCTGCTATTGGCAGGAGGCTTTCTTAAAGGATAGGGCAAGCTCTATATTTCTTCAGCTCCCTGAGTTCCTCAGTATAGCCCTGTGTTGTGGACGTGGCTGATGTATAATGGCACTGTGTTGGTAAGCATCCCATTCATTGTTCAGTGTAAAGGCTGAAG
>NW_005842254.1:1352498-1386487 GCF_000455745.1 Alligator sinensis
CCCCCCCCCCCCCCCTCCCCCTCAACTGCCTTAGCTAGAGTATAGGAAGTCTTTGGAGGGTTTTTTATTTTTTAATTTCTATGTTTTTGTATCTGACAGCTTTACTTAGAGATCTGATCTGGTGTTCATGAAACTAACCCTAACACATTTGTTTATACTTAAATGCTTTTCACAAAATGTCCATTTTGTTTCTGCAGCTCTAAATTATATTTAACAGAATCCAAACTAAATTTATGCACGCACATTTAAGGAAGGAGCCCTAGTTATAATGCATTTTTAACCATGTGAAATATATTAGTAATGGTACTTAAAGAAAGAAAAGGAAAATGATTTTGGCTTGCATTAGTTCCATCTTTGCAGTATGTAGATAAGTACCATACCTTTGACAGCCTAACTGCATTAGGTTTGCCTCAAAGCTAATACTCAACAAGCCCAGTGTGCAACAGTCATAACAGGTGCCTTGCATAAGACGTGCTGTTCTAGCTTGTTTCACATTCTATTCAGTGTCTTGTTGCAGATAGCTCATAGCAGACCATGTGAACTGAGGGAGAGGAAGAGCAGGCTGAATACTATACCATTCTGGGACTGTGACATTTGAGGAATGTGTGCAGCTACAATTGGCAGCATTCATAAAGGAAAAATGAATGATATTTGCCCCTTCCACACACATGAGGTTCTGAGCAGTAAAGCACAAATTGTTCATTTCTTTCCTGACACACACA
The DNA here is from genome assembly GCF_000455745.1 of Alligator sinensis. Classification (NCBI taxonomy): domain Eukaryota; kingdom Metazoa; phylum Chordata; order Crocodylia; family Alligatoridae; genus Alligator; species Alligator sinensis. Next base: position 1,353,221 of record NW_005842254.1, read on the forward strand.
TTTTCTCTATGTTATTATGGCAGCAGCTAAGAGGAGAATATAATCCAAAGCCAGTGGAGAAAATGTTAAGAAAACAAAGACTTCCTAGAGTGTCATAACAATAATGTTAATGAGAGTGGGTGTAGTAACCTCTTAAACAGAAGACTATTGTTAAATGCAAACCATCCAGCAATCAGGTGTGGGGGTGGAAGACTATTTTGCTTTGCTAAAAATAACCAGACAGTTCTCTTTTTTCCCCTTACCAAAATAAAATAATGTAGCCCAGCTTAAAAAATGAAGTATTGCTCTGTCAAGTAGATGATACTTTGAGAGGTGCTGATGTGCAGGGAGGCACGTGGGAATAACACTGTTACATCAGTGACATTTCCCAGAGACCATCCTTCTGTTTGTAGAATACCTAGTGAAGCAGAAAGCTTCCCACGACTCTAAGGGGAAGGGAGGATGTTCCAAAGTAATGGCACCCAATGTTTTTGGAAGTGTGATATGTGTAGCCCCAGAAATTGGCTGTATCAAAAGGAACCAGGGATGAGTAGAGTGTAAATCTGCAGCATAGAAGATTGCTCAGAGGTTTGGTTGTGATGTGGAACCTTGGGAGACCCCTCTGAAATGTGCTCCTTCACAATAGCTATCTTTTGTGTCTTTATGCAAATAACTTAGATCCATTAAAGGGCTGAGATGCCTAAGATCATCGGCACATGAGCAACGCCCTGGTTTTATGAGCAATGCACATGCATTATGGCACTTGAATAAACTGCAGAGCATATTGCTCCGGACTTAATTGCTCCTAGTGTGCCATTTGAACATGCACCTGGGAGCAATTAACTCCAAAGCAATAAATTCAGCAGTTTATTCTGGCACAGCATGTGGAGCCTGGGTGGAGGAACCCTGGCTGGCAGAGGGTCCCAGCGGTCACCCTGCCAGCCTGGAGCTGCTCTCCCAGCTCAGTGTGCTGAGGAGGGGCTGTCTGGGCTACAAGGGAGCTTCAGTGCAGCAGCCCCTGCAGTGAAGCACCTTCATGCCTCAGCTAGCTGGGAAGCATCTGTGTCTGCACTGCTTCAGAGTTCTTTACTCCATAGCAGGATAGTACTTGTATTTACAAGTACTGTCCTGTTGCAGAGTAAATTAGTTTACTCCAGTCTAGTAGGGGTACACATGTAGATGCCACCTAATTTACTGCCCAGCTAATTAGCCAATGGTACAATAAACGTCTCATGTAGATGTGCCCACTGTGAGGCAAAGGAGGGCAGGAAGATACAGCACACTGGTTACTCTGTGGTAATTGTGCATGTGCATGCTCTGGTTAAAGAAGTGTAGTTTGTGTTCATTAAAAAAAAAGTAACCTATTGTGCTTTCCTTTACAATGGAGTAAGAGTGTATGCATGAGCAATGACTTCAATGTAACTGACATACAGTTAATCCATGGCTTGGTTTGCATCATAATAACCTGCTGGCATTCCCATGCTCAGAGTCCAAGACTGCAATCCTGAAAACCCCTGTTCTGTTGGTGTCTAAACTGAAAAGGTAAATTCTGTTTTGTCCAAACAGTTCCCCAGTTGTTTTGAGTTCTGTCCCTTCAGGCGCCCAGAATTAACTCCATCTTCACAGGGCTAAGCAACTTGTACCTAATCCTGAATGCATAGGTGATGTGTAGGGAGGCATAGGGGGACACGTGTCCCTCCTGAGACTGACTGCTGCTGAAGCTGCCACTGGCTTCTACAGGTGGTCACCGCTGCCTCCCCTTGCTGCCGACGCAGCTGCCAGTGGCTGCAGACGGTCCCTGCTGGCCACTGGCAACAGTGTGGATGGCAGCTGCAGGAGGTCCCTGCCCCCCCCCCGCCGCACCCCACCCCAGAGCCAAGACCACTACAGCCACCTGCAGGTGGTCCCTGCTTGCTGACACCATGCCCCTGCCGCTACCACTGTCACCACAGCCTGCAGGTGGTCGCTGTGCCCCCCCCATCCCTGCCTCTGGGGGCATGTGTCATTCATGCCTGAATGGGATCTGGAAAATAAGACATTGTTCCATAGGAATCTCCTTAGAGATCTTATTCATAGATTGTTAGGGGCTGGAAGGGACCTTGCAGATCATCGGGTCCAGCATCCCCACTCTAGGCAATAAGACAATTGGGGTTTGGTGACCCCAGCGAGGTGACTGTCTAGTCTTCTCTTGAAAACCTCCAGGGAAGATGACTACACCATCTCTGGAGGGAGTTTATTCCACAGTCTGGACACCCTGGCTGTGAAGGAGTATTTCCTGGTATGAAGCCTGAAGCGGCCTTCCAGGAGTTTGTATCTGTTGGTCCTGGTCTTCCCCTGGAGTGCCCTAGTGAACAGTTGTTCACTAAGCTCCTGATGCACTCCTCTGATATAGCGGTAAGCTACTATCAAGTCCCCTCTCAACCTTCTCTTTTTTAGGCTAAAGAGGCCCAGGTCCCTCAGCCTTTCCTCATATGGCTTGCCTTGCAAGTCCCTGATCATATGGGTGGCTCTTTTCTGGACCTTCTCAAGTTTTTCCACATTCTTATGAAAGTGCAGCGCCCAGAACTGGATGCAGTACTCCAAGTGCAGTCTCACCAGTGCAGAGTACAGCAGGAGTATCACTTCCTTAGTTTTACATGAGATGCATTGGTTGATGCATGCCAGCGTGTTGCTTGCCCTGCTGACCACCGCCTCGCACTGACGACTCATATTCATATGATGATCCAGTAGGTCTATATGAAACAGTCACTGGATAAAATGTGTAAACAGTTTTTGGAGCAGGAGTTGAAACCAGGTCTCCTGCTTCCCAGGTGAGTGCCCAAACCACTCAGACTTGCTGGTGGTGGCCGAGCTAATCTTGAATTCTTTTCTGCTTTGCAGCACAGCCTTAAGACAGGTGTGTGGAAAAATACTCCACCATCCTAGAACCATTTGTAGGCTGGGTCAGAGCAAGTAAGAGATGTGGGTTTGAATCCCCACAGAGGAGAGAATTAAAGCAAAGAGTCTCTTATACATTAGGTGAGTGTTCTAAGAACCGGGATACTGCAAAAGAGAGGAGTGACAACACCATCATAACATCTGCTTAGCTTGTGAATGAAACGTGGTTAGGTGCCTGGCTTCAAGTGTAGCATCTGCCTTCAGAAAGCCATTGAGCCCAAGTGGAGGGAGTCCTTTCCCTCAGCCCTGTGGAAAGGGGCAGATTTAATACACACCTCTGCTCCAAGTGTTTCTTGTTAGCTAGCTCTAAGTAGCTGCCTACTGAGCCTGCTGTCTTAACACAGCTTCCCTCAGCCTGTTTACTGGTTTTGTTTCATATTCTGAAGTGTCAAATTGTCCCCATGCTCTATAGAGGAAAGCTAGGCCCCTTCCATTGGGTTCTGGATTCCAATGTGTGAACCAGATCCTTAACTTAAAAGTTAAGTACTTTATTGTTTAATTTTAGGCTTCTATGTCCTTTTTAAATATTTTTGTCTGACTTCCATTTCCAATCTTTAAAATAGGGATAATAATACTTTCCTTCCTGCCAGGGATGTTATGTGAATGAGTACAAAAAAAACTTGGAGGTGCTTAGGAACTATGGTAATGATTGCCATGTAAACACTCAAGGTAGCACTGGCATGTACTCTTGGCTTTTGCTGTCAGGCAACACTATTTGTACTTTGCTCCAGACAATATAGTTTTCAGAGCAAATGCAATATCCTGCCCTTGAGAAAGTGTAAATACTTGAAAATTATTCTCAAGAATATAAGACCCAGATTGCGGCAGAACTGGTACCAGTATTTGGACGGACAGCAGAGCAGTCATGCCTGGGTACAGCTAGTCAAGATTGGGCCATATTTGGAAAGATGTGTCTTAGAGGAGACTGTTTTTAAAATCCACTGGGGTCCAATTTGCCACTTTTTCCAAGAGGGGAAGCTGGATTCCAGCACATTTTATCAATAAAAGATTATATGCAGTCAGTCAGATGATTTTTTTTTTATTGATTTACTTCATCTCGTGGGAGAACATTTACCTCCGGAACTATTTTGCCAGATGATGAGTTGTACTTGCACTTACTTTGGTCATGTCCAAGCCATAGCTTTGCCTCATTTGCATCTCTCCACTAAATGGTTTAATTAATTTTGCATTGTGCTTACTGACTAGTTTTAATTAGCAGTTAAATCAGTTCAGTTAACGAAAAAAGTAGGTGTTTACATGAATGCAAATCACAATGAGTTCTCAGGGCTCGATTCAAAAAACAGTTCCACACCATTGCTGCTGGGTTTCTGCAGGCTTTATTCAGAAAAAAGTGCATTCCACACTCCCCCCCCCCCCCCCCCCCCCCAATCAGTAAAGTGTAGGGCTTTATGATTCATTAACTGGCCAATCCCTTCTTTTCTCCCTTTCACTCTTCACTAAAGGGAATGGCTTTGGGGAGAGAAGAACAGGGAGTGTTGACAGATTAAAGAGGGTCCTTCCATTGAAGGCAATATGCATACTGAATACACACACGATAAGAGAATAGCAAGAGGGTGAGCAACTGGGTTGGCGTGTGTGACTGTATCTCCCTCCAATGGTTGATTTCAGCAGTCATAGCAGCATGTGCTACTTCTAGATGAAGGTTTCCAGCAATGGAGATTTCACTTTGTATTCTGGGACTGACAGCCTCAAGGAATAAGGATAAAGGATGGCTTCCTCTTCTATATCTGTATCTTGACTAGGCACTGGTAAAGAAAAGTATAAGATGATCAGCATGGTGATACTGTCATGTACAAATCAGCTGAATATCTTTTCTTTGATCTTGAACAGGAAGGTTTCAGGGGTCATAACTTTGCATATCAGAGACCCCCAACAAGTTTAAAATTTCAGGACCATTCCTTACAGCTTCTCTGACAGAGAAACACATAACTAATCAAGAATAGTTCCATTTACCTCATCCAAGAGACTCACAGAAGCTAGAAAAAAGATCTAATAAATACTAGAGCTTGTTGACTGCCAATTTTAAAGAATGCACTTGGACAGTTAGTTATCTCTTATGGGTCACTATGTGGCTATTACCACCAATGGAAGTCTAGTACAATTTCCAGGCCATGTCCTGACTTTAAAGTCAGAATGCAATCAATCCACGGAATCTGGCCTGAGTTTCCAGAAAGAACTATAATTACCTTCTCCAGCTTTCCTAGTAACCTAACTCAGAGACAGAAAAATAATTGGTGAGATCACCAAGAAATGACATCATGAGCTTGGTCCTTTTCATTTTAAAGAAGTTGGCGCCTCGCCCTACTATAGGGAAAAGTTATTCAATGAGTAACTGTGGTTTAAAGTCAACAAAGGCAATTATGTGAGGAGTTAAGTAGGTAATCAGTTTGAAAAGCAAAAATCTCACTTCTTGGAGCCTGAAGAAATATTTGTTGGAATGAATGTTGTCTGTAGTTTTATTCTCAAACTAAATTTAATATCACAAAGGTAATTTCATAAGCTATTCATTAGATGTCTCATTTCAGGACATTGTGCCAAGCACATGTGACAGAGCTCTCTTCCCACAACTTGGAAGTGAAAAAAACTGCTTACATTGCTGTTGCCTGAGCTACAGCTCTCCTAGGACTATAGTACCCTATTCTCATTTATAGAAACATTGGCATTGACTTCAATGAAAGCAAGATCAGACCCATCAATCTAGTGTTCTCTTTAGTATTAATCTCACTAAAATAATAAAGAGAAAATGCAATAAGTTCAATGGGAAATCCATTTATACAAGTTTGAAAACATGTGTCAGTCACTGAATTGGCTTGATGATGTAAAAGGGATTTGGATTCAGGGCATCCATTTTGCTCAAACATTATATCAGCCATTGATCTTCCCCCTTCTGGCATGTTCTTCCTTCACTAGCTCCTTTTTCTTTAATGTTGTAATGCTTTGTATTCATTAAAGGCAGGCTTGAGGAAATAACCTTTGACATTAATCAACAGGTGTCATAAAGCATCAATGCCTACATAACACAGAGTCCTTTGCTATTGCAGTCTACTTCATGCTGATCTATAATAGAAATATCAGGAGTGTTGAGTCATAAAAAAAATCATGCTTCAGCTAAAAATTAAAAGCTAGGAGTTAATGGGCCTAATTCTGGTCTCAGTTGATTTCAGTAGAGTTGCTCAGAAAGAACAGAGGAAATTTGGTCAGTTAACTCTTTGCTTTTGATTTATTTATTCTTTAGCTAAAGCATTATGTAGATACATGAATGTAATTTTGTTCCTTTCTTCAAAAAATAAATAGAAAACATTTAATTAAAAAAATGATTTTACGAAGGAATTTGCAGAGAATTGTGCACTATGCAGCAGAGTTCAGAGCCAATTGTAACCTGAATAAGAGGAGAAATGTATCACCTGGTGTTTGGATGTTTTAGTGTTACAATGCTAGCCTGTTATGTAGGCTGTATCACATGAGTGTACTGCATAGCATCATTTACAATGATGCAGGAAGCTGGAAAGAAAGGCTCAATCAACTTCCAAAGCAAGCAGGCCTTTAATAGACCAGCTTTTCATTAAGTGAATTCCTAAATGTTGACCAAATTCTTTCGGATGTAGGCAGCTAATGGCTCAGGATGCATGTGATGCACTTGTCATTACACAGACACTGATAAAAATCCTTGAAGCTGCTATTTTCCCAGGAAGTTCACATGGGTAGGGAAAAAAAAAGAACTTCTCTTCAGTGGTTTCTTTCATGTCACAAGAAGGAGGGTCATGTGTTTTAGTTTAACTGATACATTCCAATAAAATGATTTTCAAAGGGACAGACAAATAATGGGCATTTTACATATGGTGGCTGTGCATGTCAGATGGAGCTAATTTTCCCATGCACAGTATATTTGTTATTCAGCAAGCTGGTTATAATTCATTGAGGGTCTCTTTTTTTGGTTTAATTTCACTTAATAAACTAATAAAATGGCCCAATGAAGCCATTATACTTGATACAATTTTGGTGAAGGATTTAGTTGACCTTTCCATTAGGATTATAAAAATATCTCATTCCCCTCACAGTTTTTAGGTACCTAAAACACAAATCCTTTTGTCTGTGCAACATTATATTTTTATAGTAATCAGTGTCAAGATACTAACTAGAGAAGTTGGTTTTAATTTGGTTTACCTATACAATTTAAATTTGTTTGCATATAATTATCTGCAAATGACTCCTTATAACATATTCATTTTTTGCTCCCAATTTAATAATATATTGCTGCTCAAGTATGGTCTTGGTTTCTCATTTTGGTGGTGACATTTGCATAGCCTGCCTGATGTAAGTGCTTTTCTCCAAAGAGGATATTATATTGAAGTTCTCTTTGCTGTCTAGTGTCCTGATATTTTCCTCACAAGTTAGTGTATTCCTATTCTTCTGAAAAGTGATAAGACACCCATGCCTAGGAACAAAATACCCAAATGACAAAGCATCCAGCCAGCCTTTTGGTAATGGAGGGGAGAAAGGGAAGGTGGGGATAAAGTTTAGCAATCTTGTGCTTAATTTTTTGGGAAGCTGAACTGCCCTAATGAGTGGAAGTAGCTCCTCAGCATCACAGGAAACAGTATGCAATTAGTTAAGGTCAAAATGCCCAGGATCAATTTAGCTTAGGGCTAGAGAGACACTGAGTGAGGGCTATGGCAATGTCACAGTCTGCAGCCCAGTTGTCTCCCTACAGCAGGATGCCTTTCACTTACTTTCCTAATTAAACAACCAGGAAACCAGGCTTGTCCAGCCCTGGTTTACTTATGTACAACATATTTTCACCTATAATTATGGACTGATGCCTCTCCTCTGATCTGCTGCTGCTGATCCCCCTGAAGTCAATGCATTTAGCTTTGCCTCCTGTAGGTATGGACAAGAGTTAAATAATATATTACTTGTCCTTGCCATAAACATATCATTTATAATTTGCCACCTTTTGATACTTTTCTATTGGCTCTTTGGTTTTTACTATTTGAGCTCTGTTGGTTAATTTGGGCTAAGCAGACCAAACAGGTAGTTTGCCTTCGGGCCTCATTATAAATTGATTTTAGGCAGCTTCTGCAGCTCAGAATCGCTGGATTGTCCACACATTAATGCCAGAGACTAGTTTTATGCATACTTTGGGTGGCTTTCTCTGATCTGTGTTATTCAGCTGGTACTCCATTAATGTGTGGCCACTCCTCACAGATGAGTTGACCCAGTTGCAGTCCTCCAGCATCCCAGTATGTAGTATTTTCTCCCCCACCCTCCTGTTCTGTGTGGACAAACTTTCCACCCCCTGAATTCTACTGCCTAGGGGGTGGTTCTGGCAGCAAGCCAACTCCCCCTTCTGCCCCCTCCAGTGGCACCTTCCTGCCCCCAGGGGTGAAATCCTGTGCAAACAGGCTACAGAGCACAGGCCAGATAGCCAGGCTGCAGGGCATGCATGTGTCCAGGAGTGGGGTCTGGGCGAGGTGCAGGGTAGACAAGATAGGGGACTGGACAAGGTCCCTATGAGCTGTGGCTTCTTTCCCAGGGCAGGGGCAGTAGCTCTGCCAAAAGCATCTTCCCTCACTGCTTTTACTTCCTACTCATCCCAGGAAGCATGACCACCACCCCCACACCCCAATTCCAAAACCTTGTTTATTAAAACATGCAACCTTCTTTCATTTGCTTCCTCTTTTTTCTTTTTAAATACTTTTTTTACTGTTTTTTATTTTATCCTTCAGTGGCTGACTTCTCTCATTTCACCACCCTTCCCCCATTTCCTTTCCACTTCCCATTACCTCTCCACCTCCCAGCTTCATGTTCCTGCCTCTCCTCCCCTAGCCAACCCATCTTTCATATACTCCTACTTAGAGCAGGGAAAGGAGCCTCTCCTGGTTCACCAGCCCTGGAGTAGCAACTCATAGCTGTAGCTCCTAGTCAGGTCACTGCTCACCAGCCCTTTAGTGACAAGTCTACCTATGCAGTTAGGGGACAGTCAGAGAAGGTTTTTTAGCTTTAAGGTGTGACTGCTCCAAACTCAAGCTAGCTCTAACACAGATCAACTTCTGAGCACTCAAAGTACAATGTGTAACAAGGCCCTCATTCAGTTCTCAGCACTGCTTTGACAACCCCTTTCTGTTCAGCTAACTTTCTGGCATCTTCTCTATGCCTCTTCATGCTGCCAATGTTTTGACATCCTCACCAGACTCCAAACCATCCTTCTGTGTCTCCCAAGGGAACTCATCCAGATTCAAAGACTGTGAAGCTTGGTTCACTGAAAGTCCTCTGCGGGCTCTATAATCCACTACTCCCTCTCCATGCTCCTTCTAGTCTATCGCCTGTCTGGATCCCCTATGACCTCACAAGATTTCCATTGTTCTCCCATTCTGTCATATGAACTAAATTCAGTCAAGAAGCAGTTTGTTTACATGTGTAAGGGCTATTCTTAATGTAGATACACTTAAAATCTCTCTTTATATTAAACTCCCTCTATCCCACTAAGCTTCTCTCAAGAATTCAAAAGCCGTTCTTCTCAGCATGCCCAACAAAGCAATACATATTGGGTTAGGCCAAGACCATTTGGAGATAAAATGAACCATACATGTAAAGTAAATTAAGTCATTGCAAGTAAGGAAGCTACAAATACATTTTCAAATTACCTTAGCTTTAAAAAAAAATCACTTTGACTTTTAACAGATCTCAAAGAAAATCTGTACCTTCAGATGGTAGCATGCAAAATTCAAGGAAGATTGGTCTGTTTTGGAGGGGCATAGGTAGCAGGCTTCAAATTGATCCCCCCCCCAAACTATAGGACCACCACCATAATTCTATAACATCCTTTTTCAGAGGGCATGAAAAAATATTATCTTATACAACTATTTTATGGGGCCTATTGGGCATGATGAACGCTACTGGGCATTGCTTTTCCATAGAAGCACATCAGACCCGTGGATCACGAAGGCCTGACAGAAAGGTACTTCTTGAACACAAACTGTTGAATAGCAAAATGTTCAGGCAGCAGCTGACTCTATATTCAGACCTCCAGGCTGGATTTGTTAATTCCTCGTACCTTGAGCTAGGCTGTAGAACACAGCTGATTCTCTAGTAATATTTCCCCTGGAAAGTATGCTGATCATATTCCTAACATCATAATCTGAAGCATATTTGTGTTTGTGCTAAAAGATCCCGATATTAAAGTATAAACCAAAAGATGCTTACATGATGAATTATCCCTGACAGGATTTAGAAAAATGTCACATGTCACAAACACAGTCCAACAATATGTAACAGGAAGGCTGCTGTTGGTAACGTAATATTAGATGCTTCTGATTGTATATATTGAGAGCTATGAGAGTCTTGCACACTTCCACAACTGTAGAGAACACTCCCAAGCTGGAAGGAGAGGTGGATCTGAGCCTTTTCTTTGTTTCTAGGATTTTGCTGTACCTGAAATTTGGAAAAGTGGTCTGTTCCTATTTCAGAGATCTAACAGGTAGATCTGACGGCATCATCCATGGCTTGGGGCTTGCAAAGGTTTAACAAACAAGCCTAACAGCTTCCAGGTTTCTTGGTTTTTACTTTTTTTTCCACAAAGGATCACACATCATTTGCGATCATATCAAAACTTGGTTCATGCCCTTGCTTATTCTTTTTTGCCTCCGGATATGCTTGTCAGAAAATAAGGTCCTTAGGACAGTTATTTGGGGATTTAATTCATTCTCCTTCCAGATATCTCAGGAGAGAGAAAACTAATAAGAAAATCCTCCCACCTAAAACTGAGTCATGCTGCCATTCCCCCTCCTCTCAATCTCCTTGTTTTGTCTCTTGGTGCCAGGCATTCCCCACACACCAGAAGGAAGGCAGGGGAGAAAAAGAAACAATCTTATTCAGGACCCACACATAGAGATTTCCTAAACATAACAGTATATTGCTACAGCATTGTGTGCTGCTTTAGTATCCTGAAGGCAGAGGAGCATACCTTGTTACTCTCATTTTTCAGTGCAGCCCTTCAGGAGAAGCCTAAGGGACAGTCACAGTGGGCTTGTCTGAGGACAGAACTTACGAGTAACCTGTTGACCTAAACTTACTGGTAAGTCAAATGGTTTAATTTAGGTCTGAAAAAGGCAATTGAGAAAAATGCTAAGAGTGCATAATGCTCTTATTTATTGGAAAACTTCTGGTCTGGCTCCCATCCCATTCATAGCATTTCATAGTATTTTGATATCCTGCATCTTGCCCTGGTCTTGCTCCCATGGAAATTTGGGGGGAAATTTCCATTGACCTCAGTAGAAGGATCAGGCCACAGGTTTGGTTTAGCAGTGACACGTGGCTCTGTGTTCATGTAAACACTGACCATTACTTGTTTTGTATGAAGCCTGGAACATTAGATTCACTAGTTCAGGCTATTGGTTTATTCTGGCCATTATCCTATTTCTGGCAATAGTGAACAGCAGATGCTTCAGAAACTAGGAAAAACAAATAGCATAATGAATCCAGCCAAATGTATAATGCTGCAAAATTAAGAGGAGATTTTTTTACTTTTCTGCTGATCAGTTTATGCCTTGAAATGCAAGATTTGATTGCCTTGTACCTGAGAAAAAATGCATAGAAATGCATAGAAAAATATTAAGAGATTGAGCTGGTTGAACATTTTCAGATGAAGAGTGCAGTTTCATCATAAAGTACTGCTTCAAAGAAAATGAACGATTATTTCACCAATATTTCATAAAAATACGTGGAGTCCTTTAACATTTCTCAAGATTGATGAACATTCAATCAAAATAGTGGCTAAATTAAACAACTACTTTTGATTTAAAAAAAGAATCAGAACATTTTTCATTTTCCCACTCTATCAATTTATGATTTGTGACCGAGTTTTGTCACATGTTGCCATGTGGTATTCGTGATTAGATGAGTATGCTGGGAGATAAGTACAGGGAAACCATGTGATTAAAATCTATTGACCTCTAAATCACAGAGCATGAATTGGTGCTCTGTTTGGAACGGATTTTTGTGCTATGCCTGGGATTCATGGCCTTACAGACTATCTGCTGGTAAAAGGTTTCCCATAGGCCTGTTGGGTCATACTCTTGTGTGCCCAGTCAGATATTGGACTGGTGTTTGTCTCACTTGAATTTGCAACTGTTCTGCTCAACTGCTTGTTATGTGCCAGTTTTGAGTAGGCCTTATAGGTTGTGGGTCTGATCATCTAGTTTAGGGCTGTTAGGCAATTCCAGGAGCAGAGCTAAGGTTTTGAAAAGGGGTTGGAGCAGAATTATCACTGCCGTGGGAGTGTGACCAGTGGCGGAGAGCAGAAGCAAAGACCGGAGCCGTTGGCTGCAGAGAGTTCCTGTGTATGCACTACACAGTGAAAGGGGGTATGACTGCAACTCCTCAACTCCCCCTGCCCTTTCTCCAACCTTTCCCTTATGCATGAATCATTGTACACGGGAACTAATATGGCTTTTGGACTGATGTTTCTGTCAGTGAAGAGCCATGAAGAGGGAACTCCTATTTCTACCCATAACACAGGTATGAAAAGCACATGTTTCTGCTGTTCCATCTATCTTCCTTCAGAAATCAGTTTAGGGATAACAGATGTAGTTTTGTCTCTTTGCTGAATTTTCCCAGTCACTAAACTAAGGCATCTCTATAATCCCCTGGAAATTGTGGCCTGGGTGTCAATTGAACCAGTCGTCTGGAGGTGAAAAATTGTCTAACCTATTGCCACTTACAATTCCATGATCACAGGGGTACACCATACCTTCAGTAAATGTGCAGAGAAGAGAATGTAAATGAGTCTCTCTCTCCCTCCTCCTCTCGGCCCCCGCTTTCCTTTTTTCTCTCTGTGGAGCTCTGAGACTGTCTTCTCTGGCAAAATCTAATACTCTTTTATCTACCATACCATTTGTTATCATAAGAGGCCACCTGATGTGACCAAAATAGCATAGCTGGACATAGGAAAAAGCAGGGCTGAATTATATATTTAGGACTTTTGTCAGAAGACATAACCAAAATAGTTAGCTGCTATATTAACCTCCCTTGAAATTCCTGAGTAAAGGCCATGTTGACAATGGGAGAAGGTGCTGCAGATAAAAGAGAAGCCTATTCGGCTGTATCATATGTTGAAAGCAGATGCAGATTTACATAGAATGAGCCACAGAATCAGAAGGCATAACCAATTCTGCTATGTCCTCCCCCACAGCAAACAACGGGCACATAAAGAATCACATCTATTCAAGTGCTGCTCCCTCCTATAAACAGACAAAACTCTTGGGGTAGAGACGATATCTTTTATTAGACCAACTAGATAGTTGCAAAAATATGTATATTTTTTTTGTTTGCAAGATTTGAGGCCGAAACGCTCTTCATCAGCCATGGAAAATTCAAAGATTGTAAAATTTCTCCCAGGTAGAAACAAAACTTCATATTGCACAGGAAAAATTAAAAGATAGTGTGGTTCTGCTGGGTAGGAAAATTCATTTGTAAAAAAGCTGATCTGTGATTATGTAAATTAGGCTCAAACAAATTCTGGAGCAGGTGTAACAAGTGGGCATCCCGGGGCCAGTCCAATCATTGGCCCGCCCACTTGTCTCTGGGCAAACTTTCTGCCTACTTCACCTGCCACACCTTAGATGATACAATTAGAAGATGTCAATAAGGTGGGAGGCTATCCATTTACTTGCCCTGATGCCAGGGGCTTTTATACACATGGCTCCACCCTTCCCTATACCATGTCCCATGCCTCGCAGATGGCATCCATATTCCTTCAGTGCCTCACACTAGGCTCTCCTCCTGTCCATTGCTCAGGGCTCCAAGCCCCCACCCAACTTAGGGCTCCAAGCCTCATCCCCTGCCCCACACTGGGCCTCATCTCCTGCCCCACACTGGGCTACAGTTCCCTTATCCCCTCTCCCCAGGAGCTTCATGCATAGGTGCTCACAGGCTCAGGGTCCCACCCAACTGGAGCCACACACTCAGCTCCTTAATGCAGCCTCAAAACACACAGTGCATCTCAGTGCTGTCTCAGGCCCCTTCACTTGGCCAGGACCCTGCCTCAGAGCTCACAGTGAGCCTAGGCCCTTGCTTTGTTCTTTGGGGTGTGCTCCCCTAGCCTTTCTCCTCCACAGAGTCACCCACCAAGGCAGAAGGGGCTGAGGCTTTCTGGCATCCCATACTCACCCTTCATTGTGGAGACCCCAGGTATGTCATTTCCTAGAGATTGCCCTGCCACTGGCAGTCCCACCACACCAACCAGCCCCAGCAGGGTGTCATTTTAGGTTGTGCCCCAGGACCAGGAACCTCCAGCCATCCCCATACCTCCTGCCCTTACCTCCAAGATGTTGTGAGCATCAGCTCCAGCCAGGTGGTATACTCCCAGCTGCTAGCAGCAGACTGCTGGCTTTGCTGCTCAGGGCCCTGCTCTTTAAGTGAACAGCTGGGCCCTGTTCCCAATCAGGTAATTGGGCCTGATTGGGAGAATAGCCAGCTGCACACTGCTTTCCTGCTACCCATGCCCCTAGAAGTAACAAAGCACACCCTTTTATTTACCTTGGGTGTCCAATGACATGAAGATTGCTGAATTTTGCATCTTTTTTGTTAAGTTGTTCTTGCTCTACAGGAGAACTAGAAGATGGTATGGTTCTCCTGTGTAGTAAAGTTCATTTGCAAAAAAGCTGCTCTGTGAGTATGCAAACTGGGCTCAAACAAAGGCTGGAGCTGGTTGTTTATCTCAAGGTGACCTATGGCAGTCAGGATGCTTAATTTTGCTTTTTTCTTCTTACATTTGGAAGCTTTCATTTCAAAATGGTTAACTATGATATCTTCCATGTTTCAGAGATATTGGTTGTAGCCGTGTTGGCTTAGAGCAGGGGTGGGCAATTATTTCGGGTGGAAGGCCACTTACTGAGTTTTGGCAAGCCATCAAGGGCCACATGACAGGCAGCCAGGGGCAGATAAATAATAATTTTCTAAATTTTTTGGGGCCCTGCAGGCCAGATAGAATGGCCTGGAGGGCCACATCTGGTCCGCGGACCACATTTTGCCCACCCCTGGTCCAGAGGTATAGGGAGGGACATAGACTCCCTCCTATAAAAACTCATTGAATAGAGATATGGCAGAAAATAGCATGCAGACACTCAAGGTGTTTACAGACAGAACTGAAAAAAATATTATAAATAATATTCACAACCAATGTTGTATATTTTCATTAATTAAATCATATCTGAATTTGTTTTCATTACTCTGCCAGCTCTGTGAACAATAGATGTTGTGTCGAGGCAGCAAACACCTCTGATTATGAAGATAAAGTGTAACAAGCAAATATGTGTTTTAATAGGAGGAATTAATCTGTGGTGGGGAGCAGGGAATGGACAACCTGCAGCATAGGTGCCACAAATGGCATAGGTAGCTTGTGTGTGTGGCATGTGAAAAACCCAGGAGGAGGCAAGGAGCACAGAGCAGGAAGCAGAAAGCAGAACAACAGATTAGGCTGGGGAAGGCTGGGGAAGGGGATCAAAGTGGCACTCATGGAGGGCGTGGGACTTCCCACGTGGTATGCTGTGATGAAGGAGGCTAAGTGGGCTCAGTTCTAGCTTGCCATTCTGGTGGGAAATGTTTTAGGGGGCTCGGTGTGATTACACGTTGACAGAAATAGTAAATAGTTTCACAAGTAGGACATCTACACGTCCTGTTCAACCCAAGGAGAGATGGGAGTCTGGGCATGGCAGCAGGCCACAAAGACTGCTCCCTGATTGGTTCCCCATGACCGGATTGCTACTTTGCCTGGGTGAGTATTAGTGCCTGGGTTAATATTATAGATCTGCAACAGTTTTGTTGTGAATGTGTCTGGCCATGTTGGAGGAGAGAGAGGGAGGCTCTGAGTGAGCAGAACAGAGAAGGGATTAGTCCAAAGGAGGACAGAGTAGAGTCTGAAGAAGAACCAAGGGAACTGCGTTGGCACAGTAAAAACTGTTTAGAGCAAAGAAGTATGCTGTGTTGTTTGAGACCTCAGCCCTCTGACCTCCACCCCTCCTTCCCCCGTACCTCTGAAGAAGAAGACACCAGTTTGGCAGTTGACTCCAAAAAAGGTGCTCTCTGAGATACAAGAATGCTTGGGAAACCAGGGACAGAGAAGAAGCAAGGTCTCAAAGCCAGATGCTTTCCCTTTGTGTATCCAGACCAGGACTGGCCTCAGAGGATCCATCAAGAGAGAAAGACTGAATATGGCCTCTTCTTGGGGAGTCCTGAGACAGAGCTCCCATGAAAGCAGCGTGATCCATGACATACCTACCACAAAGATTGGCCCCCAGTGATCTAGGTAGTCAAAAGTTCCTCCATCTTTTTAAGAAAAGGTTGCTTAAAAAATATTGAATTAAATAGCAAGAAGAAAGAAGTTTCTCTCCTTTTGGTAAAAAAAACTAGAGGAAGCTAAAATCCTCCAGGGCCTTAGGACTTCCAGACAATTCTATAGTCCAGTATGTACCTAAAAGAGGTTTTTCACTGCTCTAGTTGGGCTTGGTATACCTGAAAGTATGTGAGGACAGAATTCAGCTACAAGAAAAGTTGTCAGTATTTTGCCACAGTTCTTAAAATGGAAGTAACCCCCTGCCCTCTAACCTAGAGCTTCCTCAGGGTGAAATCCTGGCTTCCTTGAAGTCCATGACACCAAGACTTCCCCCCAGTTTTTACTCAAGCAAAGGCATGACTGAAATTCACTATCTGCCAGAATATAGGCTAAGTAAAGATTTGGCATTTGTCCCTTGAATTAAGAAGGCTTGTAGTACTCTGTGGGTGTGCCTACATGTTCATTAATATGCAGTGGTTACCGCACATTTAATTTAGTACTTGTATAATCAAGTACTAAATAAATGCTCAGTAACCAGAGTTACTGTGCAGTAGTGCTAGTGAATGCCTTTTTAGTAATGCTACTGCGTAGTAGCATATTAGCACTGTCCATGTTGCAATGCGCTACTGTGCAGTGTTATTAGGCTACTGCTCAGTTAGCGTCTTGTGTAAACATGTTCTGTATCTCTTTTGTATTTTGCTCATTTGAATACATAATTCCTAAAATATGTCTATTTACTTACCAGACTGCCTTTGAACCCTCTGAGCAACTCCTAAAACCATTCAGCAATCACTGAAGGAAGCACCAGGCAAGTCCCAAATAGTAGTATTCTCATCTTCCCATGTTCCCAGCTGGGGGCTTTTTCTATTAAGTTTGTATTTTTTTAGAATTTTAGATACCTAATTTGCTACATACCCATGACAGCCCTTCTTTCCTTCCCTTCAGAAAAAAAGTAGGGTATTCACTGGACCTAAATTACTTGATGATTTCCATTCTAAACAATCATACTGACTTCACTAGGATAATATGGGTTATTAGTCGATGCAGCATTTGGCCCATCAACTCTGCCCCTTTTAGAGGGACTTCTTTCTGTCGAATGACCAGGCATAATATGATGATGCTGGAGCAAAGTCTGGAACATAATCATACATCTGTTTTCCCATCACCCGCCCAAAGTGTTTTGTTCATAAAGACATGGTTTATGAATTCGCTTAGTAAAAATATGTGCAATTTTTTTTTCAGTACACCAGTTTTACTTTCTGATTCATATAAAAAATATGTTGTGACAGTGCACTATGTATTCAAGCTTATCCTTACTGGTAGTAAAATGCAGATCAACTTTGAAAGCATATGGAGTGTTGCACACATGCACATCTGCAGGATTGGCAAGTGGTGAACGTGCAAAGAGTAGTCCAGCAAAAGAGAAACTAAGGCCCCTTCTACACATTACAGGTGTTGTGCAATTAACTGGTTAATTGTACAGTTACCTTAAGACCAGCTACATGTGCAAAGTGCTTATCACACAATACAAAACTCTAACAAGCTATGAAGTTAGATCTCAAAAGTGTGTACTAATTTACAGCTGGTTGCTTTTGAGCTTTAATTTGTATATGTAGCAGGGTCTCCTTTTCAGCTAGGAGGCCTGTCAGATGATGGGGCTCCTAGGGGTGCATCATGCCTAGTGTGAAACCTCCAGGCCCGGGGGATCATGGCTGTCATGACCCCCAACGTTCAGGGGTGTGTGAAATCCCCAAGCCTGGGGGATTGTGGCTGGTGTAATCCCCAAGGCTCAGGGGTGTCTGAAACCCCTGAGCCCCAGGGATCATACCTGCCATGATTCCCAAGGCTCAAGGGTACATGAAACCCCCAGGCCTATATTCACAACAGGACTGAGAGTCTTCAGTGATCCCCATGGCACGTTGTCCCCATGGCTGGGAGCCCCCTCAGCAAAGTGGGAACCGGCTTCTTTCTGATGGACGGGGAGCTCAGGACTGGGCTGCCCATACACTGCCAATAAGGTGAATTTGGATCTAATGCATGATCCCATAGTCGTGCCTCCTGTCGTGCACCTGTGGCATAGCAGGAGGAGCGATTGTATGGATCATGCATTAGATCCAATCGCACCTTTACCTGCACGTGTAGAGGGGGCCTAAGAGTCAGGTCTAATTCTAGCCATTTCAGAATAATACAAAAGAATGGAATTAGGTCAAGGCAAGGAACAGGCAGAAAGTAAGAATCCCATTGTAGTGCATTTGTGCAAACTCTGTGTCCTTTCTCAGTCAAGGTAGACAATTGTATTTGCTACAAGATCCAGGAAAGGCTGAGGCATATAAAGAGTCCGTGCCACATTCACTGATGGAAAGATGCAGAGTGCCAGGTGGGTAGAGTGAAATTAAGATATGTATAAATTAAAACCCCTATGCTGCAAAGAGAAACATGTAAATAGACTGTCAGCAACTACCCTCCCTTTGCCAAGATATATGTCCTTCATTTCATCAGATCCTGTGAGGTTGATAGATGCATTGTGTGGAATGAGTATCAGATTCCAGCCTTTATGCATAGTTCACTCAAATCATTTCCAAGGGATTCATGTAGTTTTGGTCCTTTCCATGAAGCGCAGGGAGACCAATGTGACAACCTTACAGTAGTAAAAAGAGGAAAGAGACTTTATCAGTGATATCCAAAACTGAGTTGCATTTAAATGATAGGTTAGACTGACAGTCTGTCTATTAAGATTCTAAAAGGTACTGAGAATTGGAAAAAATATATATAATTAAAAAAAGAAGAATTTGAAGACTGTGGTGACTGAAAAGAGTATAGGTCCCCAAAAGTCCATTTCTCTCCCTCCAGCAGAGTTTATCAGATATATTTTTTATAGTTGTCTCTGAACTATGCTGCATAGTGCATATCATAATTCTGTTGCCTGAAGGTTACAAAATGAAAAGTAGTAGAATTTATGTGCTGAGCAGAACAGGTATCTGACAAAGAGCATTCTGGATTCTCTACTCAAACTCTAAATGCCTTCTGAAATTGGAGATGAGTACAGTTCTGTGAAGCTAGGACATTTATACTTCCTTTGCTAATACTGCTATTTGAAAAGACTCCATCTATTAAATAACAAACTGTATTTAATAGAAATACACACAGAAGTAGTGTGAAGAATATGCATAATTACTTGCAGGACTGAGACCTTAATGTTGGTGATCAAGGCAGTGCAGAAAAGTTTTTTCACTATGGCATCAGACCGATGGACCATCTTCCACAGGCTTCCAATGTGACTTTAGGCTAGACACTTAGGTCATATACAAAGTCTATTAGACTCATTTGCATTATTGATTTTAATGGGTTTTGGATCCAGCTACTTATCCCTCCACCTTTCAATACTTTCTCTATAGTAAAGAGATCATGCTAATCTCCTACCCACAAGGCATACAATGCTGCTCTCGATTGTATGCACTCTCTCTCAAGTGCATACAGTGCTGCTATAATAAGGTGATGGGTGATACACAAAAGGCAATTAATAAATTACATTTAAAAACAATTTCTGTCTCTCATGACTAAATAAAACATCTTCTCTATTGCCTCAAACTCTTTAAATTCCAAAATGATATTGTAGCATGGAAAGCAAATGCACAGTAATGCTGTGGGCTACTTTTCAGGCCATGCTGTTATGGTTTCTATCACTGCTTGAAAAGTACATGAATACAAAGCACTTTTAAACATTCCCAAAATCAATACAGAAGAAACAATGGAAGCACGTTTATTCTTGTATTATTCAATGTCAGTGTTGCTGAGCTTTGCTTGACCAGATGTTGCAGAATTTCAAATCTGTTCAGCCATCTCTGTTAGCAAAACCGTTCTTTTTTCACCAGAAAAAAAAAGAAGACAAAGAAGCTTATATTATTTACAAGAAGGCTTTGATTTTCCGGGTTTTTTTTGTGAAAGATAAATTTAATACATAAATTAATTACCAATAATATAACTCATCTGAATTTTTTATAATAACGGCCATGGCTGCTTGCCTGTAATATTTGTACAATATGGAGTTGCTTTAGAATGTTGATTGCCCAGCGTGAATTACTGTTTCTATAATTTTACTTTTGAATTCATGTTTTGAAACATGAGAGCTAAAGATAAGGAGCAATCTTTCTGGTAGAGGCTGGAAAAGTTTAAGTCTTTTTTCCTCTCTGTGTGGCAGTTTCCCTTCTCTTTCTTTTCTTGGACAAAACTGACAAGCAGGCATTGTCCCTTTAGCGAGCTCTGCAATATTACTTTGACCCTAACCCATCAATCTGCCTCAATTGGATAATGATCTGTAATCGCTTTCTTTCAGGGGAGTCTATAAATTTGCCAAGGCCCCATTCTTCTCTGAAGGACTCCTTATGTTCACTCCCATTTGTGCAAATGCTCTCTCTTTTACAGCACTAAATAGCCATGCACATGGTCCATTCTATTCAGAAGCACCAGGCTGTTCACTGTTGATTTTCCATGGCTCTGCTCTCTAAAAGGAGGCTAAGCAGTACATGCCAGGGCTCCATGGGGTGCAGGCCTGAGCAACACCACTTCAAGAGCAGCCGCATTTCTCATTAAGACTGACCCATCATTAGGTTGCTTTGTGTTAGCCCTTGTAATCTATGAGCTTACTCTGTAGGATGAAAAAGCTAAAAAGGATATGAATAAATTGGTGTTGGGGAGGGGGGGAGAGGGAAGACTTTAAACCAAGTTAACAGATAAACCCACCTCCTTTAAGACTTAGAAGCATACATTACTAGCAAAGCTCAAGGAAGCCTGCAGGGTTCAGACCCTACAGCCATTTCTTTGATTATCATACAAGTAATTCCTCAAATATCCTTGTGCTGTCCTAGTTATTGGAGCCAACAAATGGAATAAGCATGAAAGGAAGCTTATATCCTCCTTCCCCAGCTGACTTCCCTCTTCTTATTACAGAGGATCGAAGGCTAAAGAGAATAAAATTGAGGTTGGGTAAGATTCAAGGGAAAGTTCATGGATATATATAGCTATATATCCATATCTATATCTATATAATCTATATATAGATATAGATAGATGTAGATATCAATATCTATCTATACACACACACATACATACATACATATATATATATAGAGAGAGAGAGAGAGAGAGAAAAACCACTGTGCAGCATCATGAGATTTTTGTGTCTTTTGTGGAGATTCTAAAATAGTTTGTAACATTAAAATATCAGGGGAATGTTTGAACTGCTATAGTTTGGGGAAAATTGCAGTTTAGTTTTTCTTTTTTAATTTGAAAGTTGTAAACTAAGCATTCAAGTCTGCTTTCAGTTCCTAGGATAAAACTAAAGAAACAGGGGAGCAAATTAGGTACTGGGTAAATGACAAAGTTCCTAATATTTAGATGGCTCTTGCCACTAGATTGCTGAAGTTGCTGTTCCCAAGGCTCTATTGCAAAAAAACACCCAAAACCCACACGCTGATTGAAAATCAGGTGAGGAATAAGTGACTCAGTACATGACTATAACAAATGCTTTAGTGAATTCAGAGGTGAATCTTGTGGGGGTGGGATGGGAATACCGTAAAATTTTTTAAATATAGTAAAAGTTTTGGAGGATGAATTGCCAGGGTATTGATAGTATGGTTGGAGTGTCATAGGCATCATGGCTTAGGGAATGTTGGAGATAGGGTAGAGATAGGCCCTCTTGAGGGACCTTCTAGGAGCCATGGAGGTATGTGTGCCCTTTGGTGGGCTCTTACAGGTTGTGATGTGCCCTGTGGAATGACTCTTGTGGTTGCGTTAGGGCCTCCTGAGCAAACGGTGGCCTAGAAGAATTATGTTTTGCTCCCCACCCCATATCTGTGCCCATAGGCAGATCTAGGATTGTGGGAAGGGGAGGAGATGGCATGCTCTATCATCACACAACACATATCTTTCTCCAGTTAGAAAGAAAGTAGAAGCTTTATTAATATGCTAGGGGTCTAGGCCTGTATTATTCAGTTTATGATCAAAGCAAAAACAAATATATCATTATTGGAATCTGCATTAATTTCCTATATCATATATCATGTATAAAAAACCACAACAAACTAGGAAACAAATAAAAGAGGTTTCCATGCCTGAGTAAATGTTCACCTGAGTTAACTTTTCCGTATCTGAGTCAATGTTTTTAGCTAGAATTAAAAACAGTATACAGGGCTGTGAAATAGGAGCTACATTACCAGGAACAGCTAACTTACAGAAGAATTGCAGTAGAAAATCAATTAGTACAATATCAAGGCCAATATAAAGGACAGAGGGGGTTGTTAATACCCATGGAATGAAGAGTTTCGAAACAATCATGTAGATTATAATAAGCTGTAAAATCAATTAGCTCCCTTACTTCTGTTTAGATAAAAATGTTACTATCATTTCTGAGCAGCTGGTCTATGCCTTGATGAGAAAATGCATGCCAGACACAGAAAAATAAGTTACATCACTCAAAATAGGTGAGCAGGGGATGATGCCTCTATCTATATAGGGGCTTGCAGAAAAACACTAGCTCCTAGGGGTAAGCGAAACAGGCCGTATTTGATTCGGAGTCAGATTTAGCCTGAATCGGGGACAGTGATTCAGTTCGTTGATTGAGATCACTGTCCCCGGTTCAATTTGGCTGAATCTGAAGACTCGATGATGATACAGAGAATCAGTGATTCGGCCATTGACACAGCTTTAAATGTTTTCTTTACATACCTTGAGGTAACAGGTGCAGCTTGTGAATGCTGCTATGGTGGGGCAGATGGAGCATCCCACAGGAGCGGGGGGGGGGGGGGGGGGTGGGGAGCTGTGATTGGTGGGGAACCTGGAAGTGGACCAGAAGTATTTCTGGTTCACCTCTAGGTCTGCCAGGGAGCGCACAGGGACCCCCCTACTTTGCCCCCCTGGCTCGGCGATTGGCCCCTGGGTGCACCGCCCAGACCCAGGAGGCACCAGTCGCTGAGCCAGGGGGGTGTGGGGAGCCCCCCATGCTCCTGTAGGATGCTCCATCTGCCCCACCATCACAACATTCACGAACTGCCTGGTACCTTGAGGCATGTAGAAAAAACATTTAAGCTGTGTCTATGTCTGAATTGCCGAATCTTTCTAAATCTCTATGAATCAATTTGGAGGGTTCTGATTCGATTCAGAGAGATTAAAGGGTCTCCTGATTTGCTTCATATTTTGAGATTCAGTCACTGAATTGGGCCAAATGTCCGCTGAATTGAATCAGGGACCGAAGCTTTGCACAGCCCTAATAGCTCCCCTCTGTGCAGGTGGCCTGCTAAACATGCACTGTTCCTTGGGGTGATTATGTCCATCTTTTGTCTACCATGTGCCTCATGCACGTGGGGAAGGAACAGACCTGACAAACCTCAAAATTCTGGGATTGTGTTTTTAACTGGCTTTTGCATGACACACTCGAGGAAGTGGCTACATGAAAGAGGGCTACCATTTTTCCCTCATAGCAACTGTACAAAAGGTAGTCACAAGTTTAGGTCTTTATTACAAAATGAAGTGCTCAGAAGTCAGGAAATGCTGGCACCAAGGTCATCTGTGCAACATCAGTTCTTCTCCCTTGGTCATATGGAGACAATATAGGCCAGATCCTCAGCCAAGTGCAAACTGATGTACTGACTTTAATATAACAGGGTCAATGCACTGATGATCTGGCCCATAACCTTAAATGATGTAACTGTATGAAATACCTTTAGCTAGGCAGTACACAGAGCATTATATTTGTATTTATATTTATTCACAATAGTTACATAACAAGCAAATAGCAAATAATATATATTTGCTCTACTGACTGTTCAACATGTTCACCTATTTCCTTTCGATCTGCTCCATCGATCACACCCTATCTAGAATTTCACATCAACTTGGTGATGCAAATACAGTACCTGTGCCATGCCAGAACTGTAAAAAAAAAAACTGTAGTGAAAATGTTATGCATAAATCTGGTACTATTTTCTGAGTTAGTATCTGGTGTGTGTTTGTTTCTTTGAAATAATCACAGAATAGAGGTACCCAGTTCAAACAACAGCTGCTTGATGTGATGTCTTCCGCTTGCATTCTACTTCAGTTCTGTCACACAATGCTTTTCATATGAGGTTTCATGTTGCTGTCAAAGAAAAAGCCACACAGACTCATTTGATTCAAAACAGGGATGCCTAGCAATGTGTTTCTAGTGGTGGTCAGTGCTCTGAATAAATACATGTTGGGTTTTGCTTTGTTTTCATTATAGTCCAGATTCCAAATGATAAGCATCTCAAAGGTAATTTGTTTCCACTGTGTTAAAAATTCCATTGGAAAGTTGCCTTCCATTGTAACTTATTAAATGCTTAATTGATATCATGTAAGAAAAAGCAGCTAAAGCCCCTCTGGTCCCTCTCAGGAGCACAAGTTAACTCCAGTGGAGCCAACAGTGTTGCCATTTCCAAGTACTTCTGCAGTGTTCTAGTAATTCATCAGTGTCATTGGCACATGGGAA
Organism: Alligator sinensis; assembly: GCF_000455745.1. Classification (NCBI taxonomy): domain Eukaryota; kingdom Metazoa; phylum Chordata; order Crocodylia; family Alligatoridae; genus Alligator; species Alligator sinensis. Next base: position 1,377,988 of record NW_005842254.1, read on the forward strand.
CTCTCTTGTTTGTAAAAGCCTGCAAGGGATCCATGTCCTACTTTTCAACACAAATCACAAAATCAGATTTCAAGGTGGTCAAAATTATGGAAGTATACAAGAAAATAATTGGCTAGCCTTTTCTTGACTAGGGTTCTAATAAATGGAAAAGCTAGAGGTGAAGGACTCAGATGGGAAGGTGACTGTTTCCTCTGAAGCACCTGGATAATTGTTACGCAAGCATATTATCAGCATGTCAGTATTATAGTGATGGGTATGGTAGAAAAAATAAACATATAATGGAAATCCTTGTGTAGGTGGGCAAAAAGAGCATGTAGGGGTCGGTTATGAACCTATCCTGTCCTAGCTTATCTTCACTGACCAGCATGTTGGGAGGAGTAATTTGTCTTTGTTCAATCTTTACATATCCAGAAAAGTGTAGCATGTGCATAAATGGCTTTCTTGTATTCTTCAGAAAATTTGATGCGAGGCCACTGAGGAATAAGTTTTAGTTTGTCTAATGACTTGTCATGGATGCATTAGGAACAGGCACAGTCTGGCCCTAAATTAGCAGCATCACAAAATACCTCATTTATTCCTGCAATGTATTTATGGCACTTTTCATTAAAATGGCAACTCAAAGTGAGCAAAACACTTCAAAGATAATTGTTTTGTTCTCCTTGCAGTAATGAAACAGACAAAGCCAACTGAATTGTTCAGGGCTGTGGGAAACCCTGCATTAAGAATTCAGGTGTCCTCTTTCTGATAGTGCTATACTGGAGTGTTAAAACCATACAAAAAGGTATAAAGAAGTTACACACGAATATAGGGACAGATACATCTTATCGATCCAACACAGGGATTGGAGCCTCCTCTTCTCAGAGAGAAGGGGAAATAGGATTGGAAACAGAGAGAACCTGTATACTCAGAGGGTGCATCTACATGAGATCTTTACTCAAGATTAGAGCAAATTACTGTGCAGAAAACATCATTGTCTAGACATGAGGATGCTTTCTGTGCAGCAATTTGCTCTAATCCTGAGACAATTTGCTACCTGTAAATATAAGTAGCAAATTTACTCGGGAGTAATTACTGTGCAATACAGCACATGTAGATGGCTGACCAGGAGCAAATGTGCTCCCGGTCAGCCAGACAACAGGGGGTGGGAGGTTGCTCCCTGCCTCCAGGAGCTGCCTGTTGCTGTGATGGGCTCCGCCACCAGAGCCTGGGCAGGACAATGTTCCCTTGGCCTGGCAGCAAAGAGCTCCCAGTCCCTGCTCCACAATCGCAGAGCCAGGGCTAAGAGAAGAATGGCAGCCACATCAGTTTATAATATTTATTAAAATGTTCTATATATTTAGAAATATGCAGAAAGGAAGGTTTGGGTTTTTTGGTTTTTTTTTAGATAATACTACTGGGAATATCTTAAAATATAGCACCTTATTGCAAAGCTATAAGCTATTTCCTTCCCTTTCAAGATATCATCTACTGGGTGTACAGGAAATTCCTTTTTATATAGTAGTAACAAAAGATATCAAAGTGAAAATTCTACCCGCTGTTCTATCTTTGTAATCTATGCTGTGAGGTTGTGCAAGTGTCACTGACTGGAATTTTATCAAACAATTCAGCAGATGATCTAACCAGAGCAGAAAACCTACTTGATTTATTCTCTGCTTCACTGACTCAAAAAGGGTAAAAATAGTTAAAAATCACTGTTTGATTGCCTGCTCTGTGCATGTCCTGTCATAGCATCTGATGTAGTATTCTTGCATCAGAAAGCTTATGCATCTCTGGTTTCAGTTAATATATAAGGTGCATCTCTACCCTGCCTTTTACCAATAGTCAAAAATGTCATGCAAATGCACAGGTATGATTTAGAGCAAGGCGATCCTACTGGTGGTCCACAGGCCTCATGGCCCCCACAAAGGACTAATCTGTGACCCTGAGGCTCTCACCCAGCTGTTATCCCAGTAGCCAGGGTCTCCATTCTTCCCCTTCAGTTTCCACTTCCTGCACCTGTCCCAGGGGCCAGCATAGCATGGTGCAGCCTACAGTGCTGGGGGAGCCCACTGCATGGTGCACCAGAGGACACTGCAGCTAAGGAGCTAGCAGGGAACCCACATATTTGGTGCAGCAGTGGGGAGGAGCCAGAGGGAAGCCACCTGTGCGTGTGGTACAGTTGTGGAAGGGAATCAGCTGCATGCGGGGTGTAGGCAGGGAGGGCTGGCCCATGCAGCTTTCACTGTTATGGCCCTTGTAGTGTGTAGCCCCTGTTGGTGTGGCCCACATGGGCTGTGGCCCTTGTCCACTTAGACGTTGGACGGCCCTGATCCAATATGCAGGGATCTATGGATGCCTATAGATGTACTGATCTGGGTGCTAATTAGAATGTGTCAGAGCAGACTCAATAAATCCAGCATTGCCTCACTGTCACGTGTATTAAGCCCCTGCCTCCTACATTTTAAAATGGCCGTGGGGGCGGGCGCTTGAACTAAAGTTTGTCAAATGTGTTTTAGTTAAAGCATCCCCACAGCCATTTTAAAATGCAGGGGGGCTTAATACATGGGATGGTGAGCTGTTTTAATTAGAGCTATTGTCAGGGAACCATTCTAACTGAAATGGCCCCACCCGCCCCTGAGTATGTGTATAGGCAGTCTATTATATTAAATAAAGTGGTACTTTTACTTGCATGGCCACATATGGACTGAATTGAGCTTTAGAATTTCAACAGGATTTGAAAATTTGAACTGTAAACAAATGATTTTTGGTCTTGTGTACAGTGGACATCATAATCAAATGGAGCATGTAACTTTGGGTGCCACTTCAATATTAATAGAAATGGCAAGTCTGATTCCTGTTTACAGTAAGATTTCTGGAAGCATAACTTTGCTTTGCAGTTTAATGTATTCTACTTTCAGGCCCCTTTACACTGCCAGAGTAATGTATACAGGTGTTTTTGTAAAGAAGTAGCAGGCCTCATATATGTGCAGTGAAGGGATTGTACCTTGGTACAGGATTTGTAAGTGGAGTTTACCACAGCTTTTTTATAACAGTAATAATTATTATTATATAATACACATAAAAACATAAGAACTGCCATTTACTGGGTCACACCATACATCCATCTTGCCCAGTATCCTGTGTCACATAGTGGCAGAGAGTGGATGCAGAAAGGGAAAAGGAACATGGTATGAGCATGATTTTTCCACTGTTCCTCTCCCACTTGCAGCTACAGCCCTAACTCCCATGCTTAGAGGTTGTACCCCTAACTTCTGTGCTTAATAGCAACTCAATAGCTGCTCAATATCTCAACAGTTGTAATCATAAGCACTGAGATTATAAATTCTCAAAAATATTGTCATTCTTATCAATACAATCCTTTGAGGCAATTGGTCACAAAGTCTGAAATTTGGGCCTGCCTGTCTGCCTGCATTCCTTCCTTCCTTTCTTTCTTTCTTCCTTCCTTTCCAGAATAAATAGCCAAAGGCATACTGTGTTTTCTCAATAATTCATCCATTTGGCTTTCTGAAGGCAAATAATCTTCCAGTTAATAAATGTTCTACCTCTGCTTCATTCTCAAATCTGTCTTATTCCCATCAGGAGTTGCATTATGTTGTTTTCTTTTTAACGGCCTAATTATTATTATTGTAGACATTTTATTTACTCCGAAGTGGTTTGGGGATAATTGATTAGGTTGTGCCGTGTCGTGAAAGAACAGATGGTTGGCTAGTGTGTCAGCTCATCTGCAGCATCTGAGAACACCAAGAAAAAAAGAAAAGAAAGAAAAAAGGAGGCGACAGAAAGGAAAGAGCTAAGTAGCACCAGCAACACAAAAACTTCTTGTAGTGGGTGGTCCATTGGGAAGGTAATTGGAGCTCTGCAACATGTCCACTATAATCAACAAAAGGGCACAATACTTCTCTGTGGGGAACTGGTAGGGAAGAACTTGTTTAAATACAATTGCAGGGTTGTCACAATGTTAAACTAATTCTCTAATGTTCTGTACATTGTCTGGGGAATTTAGGCTTTGCATCATTTACCGTACTGAAAGACTGAAAAAATATTTTAATAGAAGTGTTTTGGAATGTGTTAACATGTATTTTATCATTCAAAACCCTAGCTGTGTGTAATGACAACTAAAAATGCTATTAGGAAAGCAAATCTTTTCGAGATTTTCTTTGTTTTCTCTGCATTTAACAGCCTTGCAGTACTAGATTTGTTGTTGTCCTGTGCCTTATGAAAGGGTTTACACCTGGGCAAAGTGCATACAGATTGTTACTGTTGTAGATATGGGTACTTCTTATGGCCATGCTGCATTAATGTAATAAATGAAAACCCACAGGAGGGTGAACTGTATTTCAGTTAATTACTTATTAATGGCAAATCAGCACGATAGAAAACCTTGTAGGTTACTTTCAAGTAGGGGAATGAAGAGAAATACAGTTTACCCATCCCAGATCTCACTGAAAATACTGAGGCCCTAACCAAAGATACTACTGCTCAGTATCTACTGTGTAGTTAGTTTACTACCTGTATTTATGGTTAGTAACTAACTACCCCGTAGACGAATTTACTGTGCAGTAAATGTGCACACGTCTAGACAGTTAAGCTTTACTGTGCAGTACCTTAGTCTACTGTGCAGTAAAGCATCTTGTGTAGACACACCCACTGAGAACACTCCCTCGTGTTCTCACATTTGGGTTTTGCTTCATTTTAAGAAACAAATGATATTGTTTTAATACTGTGATGTTACCTTAGGAGTCTAGTCCTGTACCAAGGTCCTGCTGTGCTAGGCTCTGTACAAACAGAGCAAAATGACAAAATCTGTCCCAAGGAGCAAGGAATCTAAACATTTATATAAGTTGTGATAACTCTGTTTCCTGCCTTGCCAAAACATAACCAATCCTCCAATTGAATCATTCAAATTAAAAAAATATATATATTGGGTTATATATGATCTCAACGACTTGATCTTTCTTTTTACAGTGTACAATAACTTCGTCCTGCTAATTTTTCTGGTCATGTGCTGATGTTTCTGCACACATGGTTTAATAATTTCAGGCTCAAATGGCTTTTCTATAGTCACCCACTTTCTCCAGCATGGAGTAGATCTAAACAGAATAAAATAACCCCAGACAAATGTATTCTGCATATGTAAAATAAAATTTCTGATCACAGCACCAGCTTTTGCAGCAGCTTCTTTTCCAAAACTATCAATGAAAATTAGGTTTCACCAGTTTGAGAGTGAAGGATTAATTACACTGACCACAGATGGGCACAGTGCAAAGAGTGTCTGTGTAAACTCCCCACACAGCTCTGTAAAAGTACTTTAATTATGGCCTGCATAAATTTCTATTCCAGTTCCTGGACTCCCTTAAGCAGAGACTACCAACTGTCCTAAATTGCTTGGTGGTTTGCTGAGGTGGAAACTTATCCTCTGTGGACTAAACTCATTATAGGGAGGTTTATTAGTGACAAGGTACTGTAGGTCCATTAATAAATGAGGAGTGAGGCAAAATCAATTATGATTTTAATATGAACTACTAAGCTGCTTTTTTCAGTCTGTCATTTACAAAGAAAATAAAAGGGTATGGACAATTAGAAAGCAGTAGAGATCTTAGTCCATATGATTGTTGATGAAATACAGGTAAGTAAGTACTTGAAAAAATTAGATACCCAAAGCAGCAGCATGTAGTGATATAAATTCCATTGCCTTAAGGGAATTAGCTTTTAAACTTACTGCATCATAGGCTATTATTTTTGAAAAGTCAAAGCTCTGGGCACTGAATATTGGAATACAACATCTAAAAGGAAAGTAGAGGGAAGGGGTGGAAAATGCAAGAAAGAGAAACCCTGTCAATTGCTCTCCAGTAAATGTAAACCAATTTTCTAGTAAAATAATGGTAATATAAGCAAGATGAAAAATCTGCAAATTTCTTGAGAAGGTTGGTTTCCCACTCATGAAGCAGTATGGCTTTATAACAGGCCATTCCAGGTGTCCTTGATACTACAGCTTCGGGGGGGGGGGTGCATAATTACAAAATGAGTCAGTGAGAATATGCAGTGAATGTAATATTTCTGGACATTAGAAACATTTGATACACTGCCTTACAACTGGCATTTAAAAAACTTAAACTTACTTCAAATTGGCTTCGATGTAAGTCCTATTACCTGGATTAAAGGTGACTAAAAGTTTGTAAGGGAAGAATAATAAATTACAATGTGTTTCAGAAGTGAGGAAAGATCAGCATCAGTCCTAGCTTTATTTAATATTATTTACTAGTGATCTGCAAGAATGACTAAACAGTATGTTAATTCAATTTGCTGATGTTACTAAATGGAGAGGTACTGGCATTCAGATTGCAAAATCCCACAGAATCAAGAATGGTTAGAAATGTAAAAAAGAAGATTAAAAAAGAGACAGACAGTTTGGAAAAATGCAAGTGAATATTTCACTGATACTGTATTGTGTCACATTTTTCCCTTCTGAAAAACAGAATGTTACATTAGAAGTAGGTATTGTAGATAATAAAACGTGCTCCTCCTTGACTCAGCTGGATCTCCATCCTTGATTGGATGATATCCGCTTATTTAGAATCTATAACTGTGTCATATCCCCTAATCCCGGATATTGCTCTGAATGATGTTTTCTAGCTATGTTTAGTATGTTAATAACTGCTATGTCAAAGCAGTTAAACTGATGAGGGTGGGGACAGTTATCTAATTATTGAACATGTTCAGTTTTTATCACGTATCTTGTTTTTTATTGGTCAATGGTATTTACAGTCTTTCAATATAAAAAAGTCTTTACTTTGATTACCTTTATGTTTATTTTTCTATGATTTTCCCTACTTTATGTATAGAAACACAAATGTACACACATTTAAATACAGTTGGAGGGATATGTATGTAGGCATATATTCCAGAAATAAAGCAGAGTTCTCAGTAATATTAATAATAATATCTCTGCCATTGATTAACTGCTAAGGAACTTTGCAAATGCAGATCAGGGGATAAACTGGATTAAGTAAGAGACTAATCAAATGCCCACTGAAATCAATGGGAATATGATTGGATTGAAAGAAGTATTTGGGTTGAATTTGTCTTCATTGGATTGATTGATCTTACTTCAGAGTTATTTACTGTGCAGCAGTGCACATGTAGACACTGATGGGGTAAGATCTGAAGTAAGATCAATCTTCCTGGGGAGGAAGAACCAGCAGCATACGTACAGGCTGGGGAACTCCCTTCTTGTCAGTGCAGAGGCAGAAAAGGATCTTGGAATCATTACTGATGCCAAAATGAACATGGGCTGACAGTGTGGGGCCACGGTCAGGAAGGCCAACCACACCTTGTCATGCATCCACAGATGCATCTCAAGCAGGCCCAAGGAGGTGATCCTCCCCCTCTATGCGGCACTGGTCAGGCCGCAGTTGGAGTACTGCATCCAGTTCTGGGCGCTGCACTTCACGAGGGATGTGGACAGCATGGAGAGGGTTCAGAGGAGGGCCACCCGCATGATTGGGGGCAGCAAAGCAGGCCCTACGAGGAGAGGCTGAGGGACCTGAACCTGTTCAGCCTCCACAAGAGAAGGCTGAGGGGGGATCTAGTGGCCTATGACAAACTAGTCAGAGGGGACCACCAGGAATTGGGGGAGTCCCTGTTTTCCCGAGCACTCCCAGGAGAGACTAGAAATAACGGTCACAAGGTGGCAGAGGGTAGATTCAGACTAGACATCAGGAGGTGCTACTTCACAGCCAGGGCGGCTAAGATCTGGAACCAACTTCGAAGTGAAGTGGTGCTGGCTCCTACCCTGGGGGTCTTTAAGAGGAGGTTAGAGGAACACCTTGCTGGGGTCATTTGACCCCAGTACTTTTTCCTGCTATGGCAGGGGGTTGGACTTGATGATCTGCTCAGGTCCCTTCCGACCCTACCAACTATGAAACTGAAAATATGGATTGAAAGATGTATTTGGATGCATTAGTCTGAAGTCTACTAGAAGGCAGGGTAGATTTGCATCTTATAGACTAACCAAACTGTGTGTATATATAACATTTTTGTGCTATATATATATAGCTATATATATATAGCTTTTGTAAGCTGATGCTTGTCACAACCCAAGGGTGTGATTTTTGTTTTTGTGTGTGCTTTGGCACCACTGAATTATTTTCCTGCCAATTCGTAGTTTTCTTTGCAGTGTGCATTTCTTCTTTGCAGCACAGAAATGCTTGTTGCAAAGAGTTCCCGCCATTTGTATTATAATTCGAGCCCCATTATTGGCTTGCGTGAAATTATTCACACGTGGCAGCTAGTGATTGGCTTGCTAGCCGTATAAAACGCTTGAGTGGTTTCCGCCCAAGTTGGAGGACTCCACGAACACCAGGAGGAGGAGACTTCACGCTGTGTGAAGATCTCTAAGTGCTGCGGAGCCTACTGGACCCAGTGCATTTCAAGCAGGCAACAGAGGTCTGATCAGCCTCTAGCCTCTCCCCGTCGCCGTTCGCAATCCTCGACGCATCCC